>NW_023270377.1:66663033-66803033 GCF_011800145.1 Mirounga leonina
TGAATACTTCTGAAAAGAATAATTTTGGATCAAGTAGCAGTGATTCACAATTTGCTAAGCCTGCTGTGGGAGTGTTTAAAAAGGTAGTGCGGTTTCTATTTCTGCTCTCTCTATTCTTATTGTCTGCTTTGCCTTGTGTAATCCATGAACAGAAGAAGGTCTTCCTCATGTTACACAATGACTGGTATTAGCTTCTCCACACAGAAACTAAATATTCCCTATCATTTGGACACACATATTAATCAACATGCTTGCTATTTTATCAAATACTCTCAAAAACAAGTAGCATAAAATCTCATCACTTTTGTCTCACCATATTAATATGATTTTACAGTACAGCTTTTAATTGATCCTTGTACCACATTATTTTCAAGTTAATGCTATTAAATTGTAATATTTGGAAATTATCCAAGAATTAAATTATCAGCCCATACTATATTTGCCCCCAACACATTTACAAGACTTTTTTTTTTTTTTTTTTTGGTCTCTTTCCATATCTACTTGTTACCATTCCCGACCTCACCCATATGCACATAACACACTCTATGTCTCCTTTTAAACTGCCACTATGGAGCTACAGAACTCTCGAAGAACACTACACAATAGGAAGCAAATGGCTGTTTGCCACTGACTGGATAGTAGAAGGTAACTGCATGCTCTTTACTCCTCTAGCCCCATCTAGATACCATTAGCTTACTTCGTGTCTGTCTTTTTTAAACCTCCTTGTCCTAGGGCAGCGGTCTTTCAGTGCATAAAAATTACCTAGAGAAGCCTGTTGAAAGTTTCCTGGGCCCCACTCCCAGAGATTCTGACTCAGTAGATCCAGTAAGACTCTACTTACATTTCTGTCAAGCTTACGGATGAGGCCAAAAATGCTGGTTTGAGGACCTTGAGTCTAGGGGTAGAAAAGTTTCTCCCAACAGATCTCCAATGGGAAATTCAAGAACACATCTGGGGCTGAGTCACTCGGTTCTCTTAGTTAGCTAAAGTGATTTAGCTACCACCTAGAAATTAAAAGGGAAATAGTACTGTAAATGTCATTTTAATCACTTTTAAATCTTATCTTTAGCTCTAAACAATGACTTACACAAAGAGGTTTGAATTCCAGTCAACGTTGCCACCGAATGCTGTGCAACTCAATTTGAAACAAGGATCTTTAATAAATGTCATAAAAATAAAGTCATCTATGTGATAAAAAGATAATGCATACATACATGATTTAGATCATCCCTTTTACCCTCACCCTTTCTTCAATTTCAATCCATTTTTAGTGAAAATTTGCAATTAAAAACTTAATAAAAATATAAAACAACCAATAAAATACCATAATGACATCTACATTCACATTATATTAAAATACCTTCATTTATCATCATATCACCTGATGTTTAGCCAAATTATTCCAAATAATGTCAGAAGACTTGATCTAAATACAAGTCATATTAGGTAACCAAATATCCACTCAGTTCAATGTAAGTGCATTTCATCTACTCAGTTCTGTAAAGAGTAATAAAGACACATTATTAATATAGCAGCTGTCGTGAGTCTTAGAAAATCATTTCTACCAACTGTCAGGTAACCGAAGTCTACCGTATATTCTAAGACTCTTGTGTATGCCAGTTAAATGAGCTAAACTTAAGCCAAGATATATGGAAACTGTAATTTCCTCTCGGTTTTGCTGGGAACCTTAAATTGCTCTAAAAAAATAAAGTCAATTAAAAATTGAGCCTGGATTATTAATAAATCAATATTTTACTATAGTAATTATGTTTTCATTTTAAGCAAGTGATACTCAAGTCAATGGCTAAAATGATAAAATTGCCTTTCCCGACCGTTGAAATTGAAAGATTGTCTAACCTCTTCCTAATAGTGACATTTACATTACCACCTTGTGCTGGTTCCTTTCTGACCAAAGCCGTATAGTTTCAATTACCTATTCTCCATGTGGCTTGTAAAGCTGGAGGATCCATTTCCTTTATGTTTAGAAAACATAATTTCTTTTCTAATAAATATGGTTGGATGATCAGATAAGGGCCTCCTAAAGGACTGAATTCACACAATTAAGTAGAAATATTCTTAAATTTATTGGATGGGTTCATTCTATACTGTCTAAAATCCCAATTGACCCAATATGTATGTCATCCATACCAATTCAGGGAGGTGGATTCATCACATCCCTGCTCCTTTATATTTTACTTTTCTTCCTGGTATTCTTTAAGTCCTGGATTTCAAAGAAATTTGAAGGAGGTGGAGGGGGGTGGGCAGAGAGTGAGGATGGTCAGAAAGAATAGAAATAAACTAAATGGGCTTTATCACTGAGTAAATGGCATTTTCTTTATCTTAAAATTGGTCTAATATCTTTATTTTCCCTAAAAACAAACTAAAAAAATACATTTAATATCTTCAGAATAACAATGCAAATGAAACCGCTTATGTGACAGTGAACAAAACTGGGGGGGGGATAGAAGAGCGGTAGTAGGTAAAATTAAATACCCTTTTGAAATGCTTTGGTAAGTGCAGTTTGATGGAGAATCATCTAAGCTATTCTCTCTAATCCACAGAATATGAAAGGTTGTTAAATGTCAGCGATAGGTGTTAGGTTTTTGGAATGACAAATCTAATAAACACACGTTTTTAGTTGGGAATCTACAATTTTAAGGATTTTATTGTTTATAGATACATGGTCTCAATGAATGAAAGGCTAATTATTTTTTTAAAAAAGTCAAAAACAAACTAGTGAAAAGAAAAATAAGTAGGTAATACCATTTCCACTACAATCTCTCAAAATGCTTAGATTAAAAAAATTATTTAAGAGTCTAATGGAATCATAAACTTCATGTTTAAAAATATGGATAATACAAGCATGCATTAGTAGATATCTCTCTACTGTAAACACATATATAATCAATTGGATTCACCTTATTTTAAAAACTCGTGACTTTCACAATTCAAAGTGTTTTTATTCTTGCTCAGGAATGATGATGAGGCAAAATGTGAGTTCGACATTATCAGAAATTTGTATATAAAAAGGTGAATTTACCGTGTCATAGTTATAGTAATGACAGCTACCATTTTCAGACATTTACTATGGACTTGGCAGAGTGTTGAGTGCTCTATTTATCTCACGTATCTTTTCTACAGCTCTGTGAGGCAGATGTTCATTTTGCAGAGGAGAAAACTGAAGCTTAGCAAATTAAGCAGTTTATCCAAAATGAAATAGTGAACAGTGAAGTGAGAATTTTAACTCAGTACATTGATTCCAAAGGCCATGTTCTTCACCATTACATCATACTGTCTAAAGTCCCAACTGACCTAACATATATGTTACAGTGATTGACTATGCAGATGACTATTGGGCATTGTTCAAAAACCATGACAGTGTCCTTAAAAATTAGGGTGACAATATACCGCGTTGGGTGCCAGAACTTTCTGGACTTCACTTTTGACCTATCAGGCTTAGTCAAATTTTCATAGTTGTTTAATTTAGGGATAACAGTCTACAGTTAATGGGTATACCATAAGGGTAATGTTAACTTTACTTGGAATTATTCCCCACCACACTACCTTTGAGCTGGTACATTATCATTATTTCCACTTTCTAGAAGGAAGCAAACTTTAAAAAGAATATTATGAAGAAGAATGAACCTTTTACAACTGCTTAGAAGAAATATACTTTCAAATTTCCCCCTTCATCTTCAACTATCACCCGGCTCTCCTTCATTATGAAGTACTATTGAAAGTATAAGTTATATTATAAGAAGATACTTATTTCTGCCTTCAAAAACCTCATCTGAAATAGAGATATTCTCCAATTTCCAATCACAAAAAGCAATTCTATATTAAAAGATAAACACAGGATACTGTGTTCAGAAATGTGCACCCCTGCATTTGATTCTTTGATAGATTCGTTCAACTATGTTGAGAGGTCACTTGTTTCTGGCTATTGTCATTTTGACAGTGGTAGGAGTTGGGGGAGCATGGTCAGCAGAGTCAAAGAATGTGTGACTACTCTTTCAAGTGTGAGTTAAAGCAACACAGTTAAAGCTCATTTCCGAAAAAAAAAAAAAAAGAAAGAGGAAAAGAAGAAAATCAAACTGAGAAATTATCAATTGATTTAACCAAGTGCTCAGTGATGCAAAGAATGCTGTCAGAAAAAAAAAAAAAAAACAAACTTCTTTCATTTCTACTCAATATGCTAGAATCAGCTATGAAAGATTTCAGTTGCACATGACCTCCAGGGAATTGTGAAGATCTTTTAAAAATTTTCTAGTTTTCACTGAGGTTTTGATTTGGATTTCCCTGATGCTGAGCGATATTGAACACTTTTTCATGTGTCTGTTCACCATTTGGATGTCTTCTTTGCAAAAATGTCTGTTCATGTCTTCTGCCCATTTCTTGATTGGATTCTTTGTTCTCTGGGTGTTGAGTTTGGTTAAGTTCTTTATAGATTTTGGATACTAGCCCTTTATCTGATATGTCATTTGCAAATATCTTCTCCCATTCTGTCGGTTGTCTTTTGGTTTTGTTGACTGTTTCCTTTGCTTTGCAAAAGCTTTTTATCTTGATGAAGTCCCAATAGTTCATTTTTGCCCTTGCTTCCCTTGCCTTTGGCGATGTTTCTAGGAAGAAGTTGCTTCCGCTGAGGTCAAAGAGGTTGCTGCCTGTGTTCTCCCTTAGGATTTTGACGGACTCCTGTCTCACACTGAGGTCTTTCAACCATTTGGAGTCTATTTTTGTGTGTGGTATAAGGAAATGGACCAGTTTCATTCTTCTGCATGTGGCTATCCAATTTTCCCAACACCATTTGTTGAAGAGACTTTTTTCCATTGGACATTCTTTCCTGCTTTGTCAAAGATGAGTTGACCATAGAGTTGAGGGTCCATTTCTGGGCTCTCTATTCTGTTCCATTGATCTATGTGCCTGTTTTTGTGCCAGTACCATACTGTCTTGATGATGACAGCTTTGTAATAGAGCTGGAAGTCCGGAATTGTGATGCCACCAGCTTTGCTTTTCTTTTTAAACATTCCTCTGGCTATGCGGGGTCTTTTCTGTTTTTTTCAGAATTTACTTAATTTTTCTCCATTAAGCATTTTAAGTAAAATAACAAGCAAAAACAATACACTTGTAAGACATTGTTCCGAAAGTAATAAAAGAAAACACCTTTTACTACTTTTTAAATAATGCTGTATTACATTTCAAAGTTCAGAGAATAAAGATGATACTAAAGGTCATCTCGGGTCAAAATGATGGTAGGTTTCTTCCTAAATTTCGAATTCATATCTCATACTAACTTTTGGCAGTCTCTATAACATATCATTTTATATTACTTTGCCATACACTGATAGTTTTTGTAAACTAAGACCTACTTCACTTACCTTTAAAGACAAATGTTTGCTTAGTGTCTACAAACGTGTGCCAACTGTAGTCCCTCAGACATTCATAGTGTTTAGAGTTTGCATTTAAGGAGGACAATGGCATTGTAAATGAAAATGACCAGTAGCCAAAGGGAACATATAATTGTTTGTAATTAAACAAAAGTGTTGCTGAGTTAGTCAAATTCATATCTTAATATACTTTAAAGCATTGCTGTCTTGTCAAAATGAAGACTTCAGTTTTCTGTCTCTCTGGAATTTTTTTTTAATTGGTAATGAAAACTAAGCAAATTATACCACTGAGATTTTTTTAACCCACTTAAGTACAACAAATAAGCCAAGTATGTTTTGATCAAAGTTTTCATTGGTATCTCCTTTTAACTTTTTTCACCAGTTTCATAATTAACAGTTTGTACAGGGGCATGAGCCTATTTATAGCTTTTGCTCTGCAATGCCCTGTGCTGTTGATCTCATCTTTTTGAATTGCAACATAAACACTGAAACATTACATCCTTCCCTTGGTAACTGAATCATTCATCTGAAACACCGTGGACTTGATAGAATTCTTCTGGGGGAAAGAGCTTTTACTGTAATTTTTATTTGAATTTTTCATTTCATTAAAGGTGAGTTCAAATTAAACAAAAGAACTTGAAGTGTTGACTGCCTTGCTAAAATAAAGGAACTGACATGATTTTGCAGCAAATCGTATTTCTAGAACCTGTAGGACATTATCCAGTTTAAGTGGATTGTCTCTTAGTTTTTCTAAACCTACAGGACTTATCAGGTTTTTCTCTTAAAAAGAAAAAAAAAAAAAAGCACGCTGATAAGAAAATCTAAAGTTATGTCAAACAAATTACGTTTTCGTTATTAGTGGCTAGTTTGTAAATATCAAAGATCCACTTATTGTAGTGCTTGGAGATGCATTTGCATGCTGATGAAATGCAAGTGGATGGCTGTGAACTGTAGGGTTATCTCTAGTGCAGCAGTGGGGAGCTCCAGAATCAGACAGTTGAGCATCTGACCGACTCAAGAGTCCAAGCGGCAGACCTCTTCTATTCACTTTCTTTACAACAATTAAAATATGCAAAGTGATAATTTTCCTTAAGTAGCCTTAAATGTGCGATCTATTTAAATGTGAAGAAAATTGCCTGAAGCTTCTGGTGTGAGGGACAAAAAAGAATAAATTATGCAAATAGCAGAAAAGGACTCTACCACTTGAACGCCTAATTTTCCTGTAATAAGCATACTGTTTCATTTAATTTTTTGCCTCTTATTAAAAGTGACAGTTCTTTTGCACTGTCTGATGGTTATATCTGACACAGGCTAGGGAAATGACTGCTAGACTAAATGCTAAAGCATTTTGGTAGCTTTTTTAGATGATGGTTACATTCACAAAGTAATTATGCACTGAAGAGTAGAGAAATAAGGTTTAATTACACAGTAATCGCTTCTGATGGACACAGCAGAAGTGTGAACACCGCCAGACTGCAATCCATCAATGACAAACCCCTGGCCACTTTTAATTCCTCCTCATTTGCATCATAACCTCCGCACCAAGTTGCACAAATGCTGTTAAATGTTAATAGGAGCTGTCTCTCCACTCAAAATGAATGCTTAAGCTGTTTCATTTTTTTTCTCCTCCACCTCAGACCTTCAAAACCAGCTCCTCTCTGAGAGCAGGCATTAAGCACAGAGCATGGTGCGTGGTCACTGTTGTGCTAATTGGGAGCAACACTTAAAGTTTTATCTCTCAAGCGCTAATAATGCACACTGCTGACAAACCAGTGAATAAGTAATGTACTTGGGGGGGCGGGGGGAAGAAAGGCATGCCTAGAATGAAAAATGCAGTTGGGACCGTTGTTCAGTGACTAGCTATTTGATTAGGCCCTGTAGTCATATTTAATCCAGATCCTTAGGGAACATAGACAAAATTACATCTTCATCTCATCAAACATTCAGCCATATTTAAGCATTCAGCTGATCAAGCTTTTATTGTTTCTCTTGCAGCAACATGGAGACAATGTTGTCCTGCATTCTTCAATTCCAGAATCTGGCAGAAGAAAGACCCTATGAGCTGTGAGCCCACTTTTTAGGGCTCACCGTGTGGTTAGGGAATCCCAGTAGCAAGGGAATAAAATAATTCTAGTCACTATGTAGTAACATTTGAGATGATAAAACCTCCAGCCTTCAATTCTAATTGTACAGTCCTTAATACTCAATCTTATTTTCCCTATATTAAAAAAAAATAATGATCTTTGCTCTACCTCGTCTTTAAACTCAGTCCATTTCCTGGGACAGGTCTACATCATTAGACTGCAGATGGTTCTATTTCTATTAAGCAGCAGGTATCATTCTTGTCCTGACAGGAGGAGGCTCCACCTGCTGCCCCCACCAATACTTCCAGCTGACTGCTTTGCAGAACGGGAAAGGTAATTTGTAAGCAGTGTGCTAAGTTTAATGGTAGTCTGTAAGAAGTGACAAAATAGCCATTTTCTGCATGAAGATTGAGAATTATCAACACCTTTCGGTGCATAATAGTTTAAGCCTTTATCGCTTGAGGAACTGCTGATAAGGTTAAGAACACTAGACAAACTGCTCATTAGTGGAAAGGTTTGCCTTTTACATTAAAGACTGCTGGGTACTGAAGTTCCTCTAGTGAGCAATACATCCCTGGCATTTGAAAAGAATGAGCTGATCGGTGTACATAAATGAATATGGAAAAGGAGACCTGGAATGTTCTAATGATATTAGTGAGGTTTTTCTCAAGCTTAGGGAATGATAAGCCTGTTAAATGTGTTCAAAAGCTGTGTGATTTGGTAGGTAAGGCCCTAGATTAGAAGTCATAAGACTTAGGGTGCCTGGGTGGCTCAGTTGGTTAAGCGACTGCCTTTAGCTCAGGTCATGATCCTGGAGTCCCAGGATCGAGTCCTGCATCGGGCTCCCTGCTCGGCGGGGAGTCTGATTCTCCCTCTGACCCTCCCCCCTCTCATGCTCTCTTTCTCATTCTCTCTCTCAAATAAATAAATAAAATCTTAAAAAGAAAAAAAAAGAAGTCATAAGACCTATACTGTGTTCTGTATTTTACCACCGACTAGCTGTGTGACGTTGGGTAAGTAATTTACATTTGATGAAAACTAGATCAGAAAATGGTTGAAATATGGAATATCAGGATTCAGTAGGCTGCATCAATAAATAGTCTGAATCAGTGGCAAACATCTCATGCAGTATATTGGTAATAAATACAGGAGAGAAAAGATTATTTAGGGCACATTCATTTTATGCTGGCAAAGTGGATTAAGAATTACAAACTGGAACTTACTTCATTCATGTTTAGAGTTCCCGTGTGACCAGGGGAATGATACTGTTATTTCTATATCCCTGCTATAGAGTGTTCATATCGATAAAAAAACGGTAAATGATAATTTCCTTGGGGGCTATTTATAACATTGCACGTCTAGTTTAAGCCTCCAAAGAGACACATAAAATAGGTACTATTAGCCCTATCTTGCAGATGAAGAAACTGCAGCTCAAAGTTTAAGTAACTTTGTGAGTAGCTATCGTGGGACTTGAACCCAACTCTGTGTGATTTTAAACTCTGAATGTTTAAGCAAGTTTTGGGATGGAGTTCCATTTCCACGGAGCCCAGCAACACAAACTGAGTCTGCTTCTGTTCCATCTCTCTCTGGCTGCATGACTTTAGTCCTATTCATCACCCTCTCTTTCTTTTGCCTACTTAACATGTTTGTCAAATCCCATAAGGGAGAGCAAGGCTTAACTTGGATCACATCAGAAACTGTTCAGCCTACTGACGCTATCAGGCCAATACTGAGGAGCTGTCCTTAAAAACAAACACAGCTTTCCACTTAATTTGTTGAGATTAAGCACAACATTTAAAATCTCTGTGCCTAGCTGTGAAAATCTGGGTATATCAACAGAGATATTCTTGCCACCTCTCAATGACATATATTGTGAGCAACGCTCCTCTCAAACATATGTGTACTTACGGATCACACCCAAGTACTCTTGTGCACAATTAAGGTAAAGCGTGGTGGCCTGAGGCAACACTGTTTTGGGACCCACAGCCATGTCTTTAGAAGATTCTTTGCTCCTTCGGCGGCAATCCTTCTCCTGTGAGGGATGAAAGTCAGTTAATAGTAAGGGGAAAGAGGGGGGCCCCAAGAACTTTTAGCACCGGTTCCTCATTGCTAGATCAGGCTGAAGAAGGAACAGATGAAGTCAAGACTTAGAGAGGAGATTCCCAGAGAGCAAAGACGAGGGAAGACAGTGTGCAAATCTAAGAAGAAGCAACTGTACTGGCAAGGAGAGATTTCTGCGAGTATGTATGCATAGTGAAAGAAAAAGAAAAGCAAAATATAATTTTTCTCCTCTTATACCAGCTTTCTTTCTGATATTTTAGTTACCTACATTTTGATACAAGCATCCCAGCTAGCTTCCTTACGGACCTATCTTAAGTACTTCTGAGTTATTTCCAGCTACTAACGCCTGTCCTGTGTGAATAAGCAAGGGCCCCCCACCCAGCTGGTCTCGACGCCAAAGATCACTTTGCAGAATCTGTCAACAGTAATCAAGTAATCAAGGTATTTTCTTCTCCCCCCCCCCCCCCGGCAAGGTATTTATTCCCCCCCTTCCCCCCACCGCTACAAGGGTCTCGCCATTCCAGTTTTATCTTAAGTGAGGTGAGGACTGTGCTGCCAGCCTCTGGGTTAACCATTTACAGATTTTTTTTTTTTTTTCACAGAGATTTTGCATGGTCATGTAATTAAGACAATTCTAATTTTTCCTTTAATATCTGCCTCCACATTCACATTATAAGCCCCTTTAAGCCAGTCTGTCTTCCTATACCACTGTATTCCCAGTGCCCAGCATGGTACCTTGTGCCCTTCAGAACACAAGAACTATAAACAATCTTTTTAAGGTGAGCAAGGCAGAGAAATAATACTAAAAGATCCTGTAGTAAATTCCAGTAGTAAAAAGAAAGAGAAAGAGAAAGCTCTATGAAGATGTACTAGAAATGTGAGCTCTGGGGTTTTAGGAAGAGATCAGTGATAGAGAAAACTCTGGCTGTGGGTGACACAGATCTAGGCCCCCTGTCTGGTAACCATAGCGAATCTTACTGCAAATATGTGAATATTGAGGACTGAGCTCTACATAGTAGGAAGATGTTAAAACTGGTTTAGACATAAAAAAAATTAACAAAGAAGACGAAAACTGTAAAAATATATGATGGAACTTAAATTTCTTATTTTCTGTTTTTAATATAAATGACTAACCATTAAAGCCTAGAAAGCATATAGCAACAAACCGGGTACCGTGTCATTACTTTGGAAGTGCTATTTTTTTAATGCAAAACACAATTTTATATAGTCTGTTTCCCATGTTGCATAATTACCTAATGATACCTAGAAAGAAAAGTAAAATTAGAGAGAAAAACGAAAGAGAAAGTTAAGGATAAATCTGAATCCATGATTCCCAATTAAACTGCAAAGTATCTGACTATAACTCAATAGTATCTACTGATCTATACTATGGGGGTGGTTTCTCAAACTACATCCTATTTGGGAAAAGTCTGCCAGGAGTTAATCTATAATTCTGTGCTAGTTCTGTTCTCTACCAGTATCATAAAGTTCCAGGGTACTTGGAGTTCCCTGAATCAAAGGCACTGTACAAGTAGAAAGTGGTGCATGTATTATTAACCTTTCTGCGCTTGTTTCCTCATCTGTAATATGGGGTTAATGATATTTCTGTACCTCACAAGAATGTTGTGCGAATTAATGTTTGTAAAGCCCTTTAAGATCCACGGATGAAAGATGCCATAAAAGTCCAAAGGTGATAATATTATAGTTATTGAAATTGGAAACACCAATAATGTTGGGAACTGAATATATATTTGGTTGCAAGGCACCCCGTGTATTATGAATTCACAGGCACTTACAGAACCTTACCATTTCAAAATTAATGTTTTGATACATATAGAATAAATTCTGAAGAGATATTACATGTATGTTATAAGCCAAATGAATATGATTTGTTCGTAAGTGGCAAAAACACAGTATCAGAGTCCACATTTTTTCCGTTTCTATATAGATAAAAGTACTGCAGTAGAATACACTGGATCTATACTTGAAGTTATGCAATGTTAGGAGAATGCAATGTCTGTTTAGAATGAAGCAGTAAATGGCACACTACAAATGCAAACATGATTTAATGAAATCATCTGTACCTCTCTATTTTAATACCGCTGTATTTTTCCACTTACACTTTGAATCTACTTAGTTTATAAATATTTAAGCAAAAAAACACCTAATAGCAATCTTCTTGAAAATGAAAAATACAAATTATCATTTGTCACCTGTTTGTCTGAACTAATTCTAATGTGGGCTTTAAATATTTTTCTAAATGTTTAAAAAGGCATTTTACTAAATCACATATAATACATATAAAGGCATTTTACTAAATCACATATAATACAAAAAAGGAGAAAATAAGTTATGATATATGATATATGGTAGCTATAGTTTTAAAATATTAAAGTCTTATATATATATATATAGCCAACTATATATATATAAATATATATATATATATATATTTATCCAGCCATTCATCCATTCACTTAACACTTGACTCATTCTTAATAATAGTGTTTACTTTTGCCATACACAATAGAATTCAAAAATTCAAGTTGTAGAATACATGTGAGCATGAATGTGAATGTATATTTCTCAAAGATTTTATTTATTTATTTATTTGAAAGAGAGAGAGAGAGAGCATGAGCAAGGGGGGGGAGGGGCAGAGGGAGAAGGAAAAGCAGACTCCCCGCTGAACAGGGAGCCCAATGTGGGGCTTGATGCAGGGCTTGATCCCAGGACCCCGAGGTCATGACCTGAGCCAAAGGCAGACACTTAACTGACTGAGCCACCCAGGCACCCCTGAATGTTTGTTTATATGTAAAGAAGACAGGCTGGAAACATGACACCATTCCATTACCAAACTTCAGAAAAACTCCCTCTAGGAAGTGGTTTGGGATTAGGGGAAGTGCAAAAGAGCTTTTGTGTTTTACACAATCTATACTGATTAATTTTGTTACAAAAAACATGTATAACTTTTTAATTTTTAAAAGCCATATTCACAGAATTAAAAATAGGTTTGAAAGACTAAAAAATAAAAGTGAAGACTGATGAGCTAAAACTAAAGAATTATAGTTGGAATATAAGTAATACACTAAATTTATTGTCAAACAGACTGAAAAGGAAGGACAAACAGGTAAACGGGGGAGTCATTATCCTTGATCACAATTTAGGAGAATTAACACACACATCTGTTTTTTTTTTTTCAAGACATATCTTAAAGACTTTTAAAGACTTAATTGGAAGAAATGCAACTTTGTCTTTTAATCCATTGAAGCATGATTTTCAACTAAGTAGAAAAAAGGTTGACTTCAAATGATAGTGGCAAACCAGTCAAGGAAAAACAACAGAGTTCACAATTAAGTCAAGGAGTCAAGCAAATGTTATATTTAGAAAGTCAAGAGCTTTGTTTTGGCTGTTTTAGAGGTTTTCTCCAATTTATGGGAGGTTCAAGGTTACTAAGCTCAACATCCAGAGCTCAAAGTCATTCCAGAGTTTATTCAATATTAGAGTTCAAAGATTTAAATGTGTATTACAATAAAAAAAATGTGAAACCTGGGACTACTGACTTTTTAAGTAAATTATAGTAAAAGGTCACATGGGCCAGCATACCTCCAGACAGCTAATAAGCAGAAAAAGCTATATTTAGAAGTTTAAAATCAGGGAACACTAAAATATGTTTAAGGTCTTATCAAAAATTACAAGTTCTTATATGCATATTTATAAATAAGACATTTCCTAGAAAATATGAATAATAGGTAAATAGAATTGAGATATTATGTGATCTGAATTCCGTTTCATCTACTCTAATAATCATTATATGATTTTTTGTTTCACCTTTTTACTCTTGACTTTTGGCTTCATCGTATCATTTTGTTTTTATTTGTTTATTATTATTATTATTATTTTACCTACAAACTCCTTGGTTAATATCTGGAAAGACTGTGGTGCCCAAATAGATAAAAATACAATAGAAATGCAAGAGGCCAGTGATATTTTATTTAACCTTTTTATTTTGATTAGTTACACAGACATATTGACCTCTTAATTTCCTTGGAATCTTCCAGAATTTCTTGTAGATAGGTAAGTAACATTATGCGTCACTATCATTACTGATTTCCAGCAGAATGTGTTAGACTGTAATGAAGAGATCAATTCCTGGCAGAGTTTTTAGTAAATATGAATGGCCAACAAACATTAATGAGTTAATGAATTGCTTAAGTAGGTATTATGCTCACAATGAAATTAATTCATTGGCTTACTCACATGAAGCAAGTTATAGAAAAATGTTAATTCCTTTGAGGTCAATAGCTTCCACTCAAGTTACTCTCCTTTTCCCTTTTTTTCATTAACAAATTTAAGTTTTCTCATGTAGAAAAACTACATGATTAGTCCATCATCTACTGAAATTCTCTCTCCAAGAACATGAAAAATGCAGTAAATAACAAAACACAGATCTTTTCCATTATTCCTTTTCTATCACCTTCACTAATTCCTCTTTCTCCGTCAATCCCTGGTCTGGTTATTCCTAAGGTTCTAGCCATAATTTTCCTCTCATTCTATATTTGCTTCTAGCTTCTATGATTTCTTCCAGACTCCCCAGTTGATATTTCCAATCTCAAATATTCAATTACATGAAATCCTTAATCATATTCATTTGTTCATTCATTCACTCACTTATTCATTCAAAAATTATTTTTGACTCCAACCTTGCCCCATTTGTCTCAATAAGGCAGCCAAGTAATCCTGCAATTCAAATCATGTCAGTTCCTGCTCAAAACCCTCTTATATCCCATTTCACTTAGAGTCTTAACAGGAGTCTATAAGAACTTAGGATATCCTTTTCCCTGTTAAATCCCTGATTTCATCTAATATTACTTCTCCTTATTCATTCTGCTTAGCCACCTTTATGTACAAACACAAGGTACACTCTTGCAAGAACTTTTACACTGAAGTCTCTTCTTGGAACACTCATCCACATGGCTTAGTCCTTCACCTTCTCGAAGCTTTGGTTTAAATGGTACCTTCTCAGTATGACTTCACCAGTTCATTGCATTTAAAAATAAAATTCTTCAACTTAAGTCCTTCCCATCCCCTTCTGTGCTTTCCTGTCTTCATTGCAGCAAACACCTCTAACATGGAGGTTGGCAAACAATGGCCTGTGGGCCAAATCCAGTCTGATACTTGTTTTTGTAAGATTTTATTACGACAGCCTAGTCCATTCTATTATGTATTGTCTATGGTTTGTTCTGTATTACAATCAAAGAGTTGAGTAGTTACAACAAAGACCACCTGGCTCACAGAGCTTACAATCTACATTATCTGCCTCTGTACAGAAAAAGTTGGCCAGCCCCTGTTCTAATGTATCAAAGAGCAGGCAAGGATCTTTTTTTTTTTTTTTTTTCCCCTCATATCTGCAGTACCTAGAAGAGTGCTCAGCACACAGGAGACACTGAAAAAACATTTATAAACAAATGAATCTCCTAATATGTGCCAAATACAGAGTAAGGCTCTGAGCATGCACTGTCCATGCAATCCTACATTTTCCTGTTCAACTTTTTTTCTCCCTAATAACACAAACTCAAAAACAATGAAAACTATTTCACATCTCCTCACTCCTAAAACCTCAAACATCCCTTTCATTTTTACTTTCAACCAATGACACTGCTTAATATTTACTTGAGCAAATCAGAGCAGTGAGAGCACAGCCACATCATATCCCAAGAACTATATATGCCAACCTATTTGTATTTGTTCCCATATATTTGTCCTCCTTCATGTTAAGTCGATGACTAGGTCCATATCCCTCAACAGTTCAAACTCCTTGCCTCTCCCCTGAACAGCAAAACTCATCATCAAAGTATTTTATATTTGCTGTCACCACTTAATCACTTCTCATTCTTAACTCACTATAATAAGACTTTCATCCCAACCACTCCAATGAAGACCCGCTTATCAAAGTTACCCACAATATCTATTTTGCCAAAGCCAATGATCAGTTATCAGTCCTCATGTTACTTGACCTCTAAGCACTTCATCATTGCTTCCTTCTTAAAACATTTTCTTCTCTTTCTATCCAGGACACCACATTCTTCTATTTTTTTTTTTCCTATTTCATAAGCTATTACTCCTCAGTCTCTTTTGCCGTTCCTTCCTTCTCTTCCTGATCTCCAAATGCTCTGAGCATCATCCCTCTTCTTTTCTTTTTACTCCTTAGGATTATCATCCATTACTACAAAGTTAAATAATATCATCATGCTTCTATCAATCTGGACTCTAGCAGAAAATAGATGGCACATTCTATGTTGGTAATCTGAGGAGGATTTAAGTAAGGAACTATTTACGTACCAGGTGTGAGCAGGCTGCAGAATATCATAAGGGATAATACAGTACTCTGGAATAAAAAACACCAGAACTCTGTTTTATAATGGTGTGCTGGACCAACCTTATAGGGGCTTATGAGAACAGACTATTATATTTTTGGTAATTTGCAAGTCAGTTGTCAAATGCAGCCATTATAAAAATTAAACTATATAAACTCACAATTAAATAAATATTAAAAGTAAAAGTAATAAATATTGAAATCCATCATTTCTCAATTATTTTCCTACAATTTTCTATTACATGTTTCCAGAAATTTATGTCTATTATAGCTGTATGACAGAAATAATATACAGTAGGATACTTCAGATCTCTTCTCAACTTTACATTTAATGATAACACATTGGTAGCTTAAAATCACCCATGGATGGAGAACTTATACCACAGAAATTAGCATAGACTTGACAAAGTGATGGAGAAAGTGCAGAAAATACTTAAAAGTGTTTCATGTCTGTGAGCATTACATTGTAAATAATACTTTTAAAACTTGGTAATATATTCTTCAAGTAGTCAAAAACTATTATCTGATTTAGCTAAGAAGTCATTCACATCATTTACAGACTCCCAAATCTGTTTCTTTTGTTTCACTCTCATTGTAAGCATTAACATAAATGAAAGCATCAACCAAAATTCATGTTGGATCTACACTTGCTTGTCAATCATAAGAGTTTGGCAAAAATCAACGATAGCATTCTGTGAAAATCAATTGGCTACAAGAAATTTATTGTACTGCATATTTTTTTATTTGTAAATTGTGTTCTATGACTGCTTTATAGTAGAAAAATTTATAACAAACTTACATACTTATCAATCTTTCTGTTCGTCTATCTATACATATTGTTTTTGAGACCCAGCTGTTAAGTATCTTCTGGCATACCACTGTTCTGTAACCTTCCTGAGGCCTGAGGCAGCAAGAAGAGTAAGTGTTAAAAGGGAACTAAATAGAAAAAAAAAGAAAAGAAGTGTTCAGAGAGGGCCATCTAATAGGAGTGATAACTTTTGGTAGAGAGATGCAGAAAAGTCTTTGGTGAGGGGTTGGAAGTAAGAGAGATAGGAAAATAAAACCTTTAACCTCATTCCCCTCTCTCCCTTCCATCTCTCACCAAGGTTCCTCATTTGGGCTGAACTCAAGTATAAGCCAAAGGGTATGAAGGCTTGTTATGTCGTCTATACAGCTTAGCTTCCTAGAGCACAGAATGCTACGGAAAATGGCAGAGAGTGGAGCTGGAGGAGCAGAGGGCAGTTATTCAGGACCTTCCACCCCGTCTACATCTCAACATACATAATTGTGCTTAAACAGGGGCAAAACTTGTGGCCCTGAGACAGCAGTAAAATGTAGTGGGCTAGATAATGGTCCCCGAAGGCAGCAGGCCCTAATTCCTAGCAACTATAAATGTTACCTTATTTAGAAAAAGAGTCTTTGCAGATGTGGTTAAGAATCTTATCCTGGATTATCTGGGTGAACCCCAAATGCCATCACAGGTGTCCTTATAAGAGAGAGGGGCAGAGGGAAATTTAATACACACACAGTGGAGAAAGTGATGTGAAGACAAAGGCAGAGGTTGGTGTGATGCAGCCACAAGCCCAGGAATGATGGGAGTGACAGGGGCTGGAAGAGGCAAGGAAAAGATTCTACGCTAGAGCCTCTGAAGAAAAGACAGCCTTATCAACACCTTGATTTTGGCCCAGTGTTATTTATTTTGGTCTTCTAGACTCTAGAACTGTGAGAGAATAAATTTCTGTTGTTTTAAGCCACCCAGTTTATGGTAATTTGTTATGGCAGCCACAGGAAATGAATACAACACACAAAGTCCCATCAGATGCCATGTTAGCAACAGGCTCATATCAGTTTGGTCATACCCCCCCCCTGAAATCTAAGACATTAGCCATCATGAGTGCTACTCATATAAAGTAGTAAGGGGGTATGGGATATATTTAGGTCAGATAAAATAGCTGTTATATACTCACTTTTGTAGCTACATCTGAGGCCTAGGTTGGAACATGTCGTAAGGAACTTTCCATGGGATCACAGGTGTGAACTGAGGAAAAGGTGGCAAAGCAAGTCAAGCCTGTACAACAGGAATCTGAGCCATCTGCTTCTGCAGTTTATCTCTTCTAGACATACAAGGTATTATTTATGGCATTTCCATTTTAGAATAGAATTGTTCTGCGTATTTTCAATTTTATGGTCCTATGTATTAGATAACACCAATTAAAGATGGGCAATTGGGTTGCATAGTACTTTGGTATCTATGGGAAGGAATTCAGTTTCTACCAGTGAATCTCTTCGGAGATGAATGATTGTGAATCTCTTCGGAGATTAGTTTGTTAGCAGAAGAGGGCATGGCCTTACTCCAAAATTCTATGGTCTACACTATTTCTCCTACTGGAAATTGCCAGAGGTTCCATATTGAAGGTAAATGACCTTGTTATTCAGTCCATGAAGTTTAGCCTCCTGGGGCACAGAACAAAGTAGACAATGGAGTGGATGTGTCAGTCGGCCACAGACACTTCTAATGCCATTGGGTTTGTTAGGCCATAATGCCAAGCCGTAGAGCTGTTTCTGGATATAGGGCCCACTTAAATCTTGCAACTTTAAGGTTACCCACTAAATACATGACAGTAGCACACCCAGATGTTTCCTCCAAAAATCCAAAAATGCCCACCAGGCACTGTGTTCCTTTCACTGTGAAGGGCAGTACAGCAAATCAGCTCCATTTTTAAAAGGATCTCCTGACATGACCCAGACCACTAGGCTGGTCTGACACACGTTGCTTACTTTCTTTTGTCTTTTTCATTTTTGTTTTCTCGAGAATGTGGGCAGTGATCATGTGTCACTTACATTCAAGGTATCTTCTCACTTAACAATGATCATATTATTCTGTGAAATAACAAAGCAGCCAAGTTCTCTCTTGACTATATTGTGACAGAGAGATGAGCTGACATAGATTAGACCAAGAGAGTAAAGGCATATTGACATCCCTGCCTTGTGAAGGAAACTGCTTTTGTTTACATTTACTAATAGAGGAAAGGGAAAAAAGGCATTTGTTAAGTCACAGGTGTCAGGGGCCATACTTATTTCTTACAGTGAAGCTACTACATTGGGAACATCAGATATGATTGGCATCATCACTTAATTAAGCTTCTGATAATTTATCCTCATTCTCAAAGACCTATCTGACTTTTGCATCAGCCACCAACCAAGAGAGTAAAATGGGGCTATTGTCAGATTCACCATCTATGTAATTGTTCAAGTATCTGGGGTGGCACATCCCCTTTTTGATGAAGCATTGCTTTTGTTTTATTTTGGCAAAGGAAGACAGTTCCAGGGGCTTCAACTTTGTCCTTATTCTGCAATAGAACTATTCCTACCAGCAAATTCTATCATGAAGTTTTCCTATTTTTTGTATGTATTTTTGGCCTATAGGGGGAAAAAAGAGCATCTGAAGTCCCTCTGGACACTTTCTGAAATGGACTTGGGCCATCTGATAACAGAGAATTTATTATCACATCTTCATAAATCCCAACTCTGACCAGGGGACCTTGATGGTATTTCAAGTCTTCAGGCATTAGAATTATTTAAGAGGAAGTATGTAATAACTGCTAAAGTCTATCTGCTTCCTTCTCCAATGCAGTGGTTCTCAAGTGTGATCCCTAAACCAGCAGCATCAACATCACTTGGGAACTTGTTAGGAATATAAATTCTGGTCTCTCTACCCCAAAGTTATTAAAAGGTAGGACCTAGAACTCTATGTTTTAAAAGCCCTCCAAGTGGGACACCTGGATGGCTCAGTCGGTTAAGCGTCTGCCTTCGGCTCAGGTCATGATCCCAGGGTCCTGGGATCAAGTCCCACATCAGGCTCCTTGCTCAGCGAGGAGCCTGCTTCTCCCTCTGCCTGCTGTTCCCCCTGCTTGTGCGCACTGCTCTCTCTCTGACAAATAAATAAATAAAATCTTTAAGAAAAAAAATAAAATAAAAGCCCTCCAAGTGATTCTGATGCATACTTAAGTTTAAGAACCACTGCTCCAGGCACAATCATCATTAAATAGCTGCAGGTACCTCTAAGGCAGATGTGGAGGAAGAATCATGCTACAGACCTGTGACCCTATTGCCAGGTCATTCCTTACAAGGTCTGACCACCTCCTCAAATAAAGGTTTCCAAGTCTGTAAAGGTAAAAAGAAGTAAATCCCCATTATTTTAATTCAAGTTAATTTTATGTTCACCAGGCCTAGAATTTTTCTCCCTATATATACCAAGTAGCTCCTTAGTTGGATACCCTTTTATTTTGCATCTAAGAACTCCATGATCAATTAGCTGCTGCTAAAGATCCCTGAAGGTCAAAACATTCTGATTATTACTCTATCTCTGTGGCTTATTTTGGTAATTGTGTCTACTTTGTCTATAATAAACAAGCACTCCTACTTGGCCTCTAATTCTCTGGTTTCCTATTATTCCTACTGCCATCACAAAATGCAATTCCATGGTTCCATGTCCTACCATAAACTCTGGCATAGAGAAAACAACAACCAAAGAGCATTACTTCAGTTTTCAAGGATACTGGTACCCCTCCTTATCAATGAATTCGTTAAGGTCTTGATAAGGAGTATGTTCTCAGGGCCCTCTTGGGTAATTCAAATAAAGACTGGCTGATCTGGTTACACATAATAAACCCATTCCAGTAGTCCCATTTTCCGAAGACTTGATTCCTTCCCCTATATTGTACCAGAGAAGTTATGTCATTCAACCTCACTGAATATAGGCCACAGTTGATTGATTCCAGGCTTTAAACAGCCAGCATAACAGACTATCAACACCACTCCTTGGTGATCAACAACACATTAAATCCCAAATCCTGAGTGAATAAATAAATTCTTGTCAACCTAATCCAGCTTTATATTTTTTCATCCTTTGTCCAACACCCATGTAATTCACTCCCGTATATACTCTCCAGACTCCTGCCAACAGAAATCAATGAGATCCTATGAGTCTTTCATTGTTAGGATATTTCTTCCTCAAAGACCAAGTCTTCCACTTCACCTTCTGGCTACATTAGAGTCTAATGCTCATTATCAATCTGGAGGCATTTGGGAGAGTTAGAAGTTGGTCCTAGGAAGAATAAGCATCAGCTTGTGAAACTACTACTCTAGAGTCAGTCACTAAAAGGCTGGTTCCCTCAAATACTGGAGGAGAGGCTGCCTCTGCTGGGAAGAGATATAGGAATTCAAAGTTCCCAGCTCTGCTTTTTGTCTGCCCAAATATCCCTAACCTAACATCTGAGATCCTTCTTTTCCCACCAGTTCCTTACCTCAGTATAAAAGACTTGATGGGTGTAATTGGTAGTCAAATCTGTTATACTCAAGGAATGGGCTTGATCCCCAGCAATATGTTATCAATTTCAGAAGATGAGGGGATCCTTCAAAGCTGCTAGAGACTTGATTTTTCTATACATGATCTCAGTTGGATATTTAATTTCTCCTTTTCCTTTTGTATACTACCTTACAGCTATCAAAAGAAAACAGTTGATGTCACCATCTTTACAATTACCACTGTTGCCATAGTGATAAGTGCTACAACCACCTCACTGCACAACACCTTGACCCCTCTACTGGTGATAATTTAAGTAACCATAATGCCACTGAATGCCATGGATTACCCATGCCCCATTCCCTACCCCTCAACCCCCAGCAAGAGAGTTATCAATGCACTATTCAAATATGTAAAACATAATCCCAGAATTCCATTTGAGAGTCAGTTCCTAGAGCCACTTCTAGTAATAATTACTATATTAGTCTTAATAGACCATAGGGAAGGAGCCTAGGGATTAGTATATTATTTTCTGTCCCAGCAGGAAACAGATGGCATACTAAAAGTAGGATAATCAGATGAGGATTTAATGAAGAGACTTTCACAGAGGTGTGAGCAGGGTGTGAGGAAACCATAAAGGATAATGTAATACACTAGTATTACAGCAGGGGGTCTGTTAACACCCCCTAGGACTAAAAGGGGTGTAGACTAAAGAAGAAGAAGGAGAGAAAAAGCTGGGTAAAGAAGGACACTTGACAAGAACTATGGCATTTGTTTGAGGGAGTCAGGCAGCCCATTTTAATACCTTAGAGAAGGAGCCAAGTAACAAATACTTCCAACTTCTTCCCCTTTCTTCTCCATTCGGAAGGTTTCCCATTGGAAGGAAACTCATCAGAAGCCAGAGGGCAAGAGAATCCATTGTCACCTCCCATGACTAGATCAGAGGGAACTAGATCAAAGGGAACAGAAAGTATCCGGCACAATATTGATTATTTCCAACTCAATATCTCCAGCCCTAATCTCTCTAATAGAGATTAGGATCAGACTTTTATACCCAACTGTCTGCTCAACATAGTCCCTTGAATATCTACCAAATATCTCAAATTAACATATTCAAAATGGAAATCATTGTTTTGTCCTCCTACTCTTACCTATGCCTCTCCCTCTCCTGTCTTCCCCATCTTAATAAATGTTACGTCTTCCCATAACTCAGTTCTAAAATCTAAAAATCATTTTTTATTTCTTTCCTCACACCAAACCCACCATGAAATCTTGTCACTTTTCAGTCTAAAATATATCCCAGGGGCACCTGGGTGGCTCAGTCAGTTAAGCGTCTGCCTTTGGCTCAGGTCATGATCCCAGGGTCCTGGGATTGAGTCCCGCATTGGGCTCCCTGCTCAGCGGGGAGCCTGCTTCTCCCTCTGCTTCTGCCTCTCTCTGTCTCTCATTAATAAATACATAAAATCTTAAAAAAATAAATAAAAATAAAATATATACCAAATCAGAACACTTCCTATTACCTCAACCACTACAATTCTATTTCAAATAGTGATTATCATTCACCTAGACTATTGTAGTAAGCTCTCAACTTGACTCTACAGTTCTGCTCTTACCCTCCTATGCTCTATTATCCAAATAGGTACCAGAATGATCTTTTGAAAATGTAAATCAGATCATTATTACTATTTTTCTCAAAAGCATGCCATTAAATTTAAGAGTAAATCTCCAAACTCCTTATCATGGCTGAATGCCCTGTATCAGCTGACTCCTGTATACCTCTCTATACTCACTTCCTAACACTGGCCTTCTTATTGTTCTTAGAAAATGCTAACTTTATTACCATATTAGGGTCTTTGTATTTACTCTTCCTGCATCTTAGAATGTTTAATCTCCAGATCTTCAACCGATTCTCTTGTATCAATTTTATTACATTATGTCATCATGTCATCTCATATTATATCCTCAGAGGGTCTTCTCTAACCATCATATCTTAAGTAGTACACACTGCTAACCTTCTCTATCTACTTATTTTGCTGTTTTTTCATTATCTGAGATTATACTCCTTTGTGTTTCATTTATTCTCTGTCTCCCTGACATATTAAGTTCTAGAAATGTAAGTAATGTGTCTATCTTGTTCATTCTCTATCTTCAGTGCCTGGAACAGTGTCCAGTACATAGCAAGTACTCAATAAATACAGTCAAACACATAATGACACTACACAGGTTTAAAAAGTCCAATCTCATAAAATAAGCACTTACTGCAAGGTTAAGGAAAGGACCAAGATAAGCTTAGGTAGCTTACTGGTAAGAAGCCCTGGGGTACAGGCCCTAATAGTCAGTTGCACTATATCTGATTTTATTTTATTGTGGAGAATGTTATTGGGTCTTTCTGTGTATTCTGAATACATGAATAAATAAGTGCATGAATAAATGGAGTATCAGTTTAGCACTCTCACATAACTATTCTATAACACTGCTACTCAACATATCCACATATAAATTCATCCCTTCCCTTCCATCCAAAAGCATGCTACATTCCCTCTATGTATTTTCTTATCTTGGTAATGGTACAACAACCACTCAGTCATTAAGGCTAGAAATTTTCTAAACCTTTAAGCTCTACCCAGTCAAGTAAAGTCAATGTCAATAATATGGCTCAAACCTGTTTCTTCCTTTTCATTTTCTATGATATTTCCCTGGCTTACAATCTCTTATATGGTTTATTAATTAATATTCCCTAATCTTATCTATTGATTTTTCTTTTCCTTTTTTTAAGATTTTATTGATTTTTATTTATTTTAGGAGTGAGAAAGAGCATGAGTGGGGGGAAGGGGAGAGGGAGAGGGAGAGAGAGAATCTCAAGCAGACTCCATGCTGAGCACAGAGCCAACGTGGGCCGATCCCACGACCCTGAGACCATGACCCGCGCTGAAACCGAGTCAGATGCCCAACCAACTGAGCCACTCAGGCATCCCTTATCTATTGATTCTTCTAATATATCTTAAAAAAGTATTGTTGCCGTGTTTTTCCTAAAACCTGTGTCAGACAATTTTATGTGTCTCCAACTTAAATCATCTAGATCTTTACTACTTGCATCCTCACATCTTAATTTACCATGCACATTCTTATCTCCACTTTGCTATACTTCTTCCATCTTGCAATTCTCTCCTTTCCTTCTTTCCAATTTAGTTTTCCATTCATCCTTCAAAGATAAACTTCAGTATTTCCTTTACAAACACTCCTTATTTGCCCTAGTCAGACTTAATTGCTCTTCCTCTTTGACTTCAGTACACATTGATTATGCCTCTTTCTTCCTTGAATTATCGTTATCAATTGGTCTATCTTTGCTGCAATCTTGAAATTATCTTGAAAGCCAGGACTATGTCTTATTCACTCCTTAATTTTCCCAGATTCTTAGCATAGCACTAAGCGATATATATAACAGAAGTGTAATATGTATTTGTTTAAATGAAATTACAAATTAAAATCGGCAATTTTGCTTTATGCTATTAAGGATGATTTTTACTGACAAATTCAGAGTAGTTCTGCAACTCTTCCAGTGACCTCCAAAGAAGAAACAATGAATCAAACCTCCAAAGTAGCTTCTTACCTTTTAAAATACTTTCAAAACTACATATTGAAGATCTACAATAGCCTCCTCAACTGCATTGCCATTGATCTCAATTTTTCAAAGTTACTCGATTTTTTTCCAGCTTTAATTGAGATATAATTGGCGATAACATTGTGTAAGTTTAAGGTGTACAACATGTTGATTTGATACACTTATATATTGTGAAATGATTACCACAGTAGGGTTAGTTAACACTCCCATCACCTCACATAATTACCATTTCTCTTCCTCCTCCTCCTTATTCCTTCTTCCTTCTCCTCTTCTTCTTTCTTCTCTTTGCTTCTTTCTTCTTCCCCTCCTCTTCTTCTTCTTCCTCCTCCTCCTCCTCCTTTTTTGGCGAAAACATTAAGATCTCTTAGCAACTTTCAAGTATATAATACAATATTGTTAACTATAATCATTATTCTGTCCACTAGCTCCTTACTCATCTTACAATTTGAAGTTGGTACCTTTTGACCAACATTCCGTGACTTTCCCCGTCCCCAAACCCCTGGCAATCATCACTCTACTCCCTGTGTCTATGAGTTTGGCTTTTTTAGGATTCCACATAGAAGTGATATTATACAGTATTTGTCTTTCTCTGACTCATTTCACTTACCACAATGCCCCCAAGGTCCATCATGTTGTCATAAAAGACAGGATTTTCTTCTCTCTTGTGGCTGAAAAATATCCCATTGTCAGAGTTACCAGATTGACTCTTCTGACTTGTCATGGCAACTGAGGCTGCCTCCACTGCATAGGCATTCAGCCATGCCAGTGTTGGGGCAAGTTGTCCGAAATAGTACCAACCAGATCCCAAGACATCAAGGAGGATGATTTAGTGGCATATCACCGCTCTTATGGTTGAGAATCTTAGTAAGTTACAGTATCTCTCAAAAACAAACAAGAAGGTATGAACTGGCTCCAAAATATTAAATATCAATACAAGCAAAAAAATCTATAGTTTATGTGAGTTTTATAGATATTTTAAAGTGATGGGTAATTTAAGAGACTCATTTGCCAGTCTAATTTAACAGTCAGAACTTAAATTTCTGCATTGGCATTAGGTGAACATCTGCTAGATCCTTAAGAGGACAAATGACAAATTAAAAAAAAAATTATTAGATGCAATATTCATTAGAGAACCTATTAATAACAAAGCATTACTATTTATAGGACAATTAGTGCCTATACCTGCATATATAGTGTTAAACCATTTGGTGTAAATTGGTAAGAGTCTTAATATGGTATCTTCAGCTGTATTCATCCCGAAGTATTAGCACAGACTTCTAGGTTTCCTTGGTTAATAACAAAAGTTGCTGTACAAAGGTTTTAGATGCCTCCCCTTTGAGTTTTTAAATGTAACCAGGTTGGTGAAGTAGAGTCTGGATCACAGGTGACCTTACTATCTTCTATGTTTAGAAAAAGGTTAATGTCAGGGAATCTATACATGTACTTCAAATTTTGACCATCATAATTTCTGAAGATCGGGTTCTACTTTAAGGATACATTAAAAATGCATTTTTAAAATCCTCTCCTAGAGTGCTCAGAGAGGTTATTGTCAGTGTGGTTGAAAGCATTCTCCTCCATAGCACATGTCTATACTTTGATTGGGAAACTTCCTTCATCAAGACCTATTACATGGGGCTCCTGGGTGGCTCAGATGGTTAAGCGTCTGCCTTCAGCTCAGGTCATGGTCCCAGGGTCCTGGGATCAAGCCCCACATCAGGCTCCTGGCTCAGTGGGGAGCCTGCTTCTCCCTCTCCCTCTGCCTCTCCCCCTGCTCATGCTTTCTCTCTCTCTGTATCCTTGTGTCCCAAGTGAATAAATAAAATCTTTTTTTTTTTTAAAGACCTATTACAATGGCAGAGCTAGTAAGACCGAGAAAAATATAATTATATCAGCGAATGGGTCTTCAAATGGTACAGCCAGGCAAATGGATGCCATTGGTTTCTATCAGTATGTTTTCTAGATGCCATAAAAAATTAGCTACCAAATATGGATTCAATATGCCCATATTACATACCATCTAGATGGTTAGGATCTTATGGACATACTGTAAAGAATAATTATTCTAATTTTCATTTCAATGCTTTTTAGTATTTGAGAGTGAATTTAATGCCTTGTGAATAGATACTGAAGAGACAGAACTAAAAATAATGGCTACCAGCTGCCCAATATTATTAAATAACTCAGTCTTGATCCCATAAAACTTCTTTAATTCACTGATATAGTTGGTATTTTCTAAAGGTTATGCTTTAGAGCATAATTTTGGTTAGGTTAGTAAAGCTACTCGGATGCAAGTTATAGGTATGGAAACACCTTACAACACAATTAAAAGCAAACACAAAACAAAACAGAGAGGTTAATAAGAGTCCAAGCGTCCATTTACAGGTGAAATAGGTGGGCAGGTAAAGTGGGAAAGAAAAGAGAAGACAGAAATAGCACAGATGGAGATGAAATTCTCTAGGACTGTGTTGAGTGATAGTTGTTGGTAATTTGAAAACTGTTAACAAAACAGACAGGCACCACGAAAAAGAAGGAACCACATGAAGCAGATACACTGCAGGAGATTTAGAATTTTAGGACAGCATGCCAGCTCTAGAATCGCCAAGAAAGCTGGAAAGGCAAGTCTCACGGGCTTGGAATGCCAGCAATTAAAAGGAGCGGAGAGTAAAAGGACAAAATTTATTATCAGCTTTCTGAGAGGAGTGAAGACAGGGTTAATACGGAGTTTTTTTTCCAAGGTAAGGGGCACCAGGCTAGTAACCCTGATTTTACTACCAAATAGATCCAGTGGAGGAGTGATGGTACAGGCTTCAACCCTAGAGACCCACTCTAGAAGTGGCATGATAGCCCTTTAGAGTTAAGGGAATAGTTGATGGGATGCAAATTATGATGGGTTTTTTTGTGTGATATAAAAACTATACTGGGACCACCAAATGGGATTTAAATTGAGCCAGTGCTGCTTAGAGTTGTTATTATTATTTTTTTTAATGTGAGGTATAAGTTAGAAATGTTCCCTTCGACATATGGGGAAAATGAAGAAAAACATATAAAAACATGTAATATAATGAAAATGCTAAATATATATAATATATATAGGGTTTTCTAGCTTATATATTTACAAAATTACTCTTAACCATCAAAAAGTTGTGGCCGAGTCATCTCAAAGAGGTCTGTTTAAACCTTCAGGAATTTACTTGCTAATTGGGCATATTCAGGAACTCTGCATTTGGCTCTTGCAACTTTTCTCTCCTGTTAACAAATGCATTTCATTGTGACTGCTTTTATTCCTTCTTAAATAAAATGTTTGTTTACATTACTACTGACTAAATTACACCTTGCTTTCTTTTGCTCAAGTCTGTTACCATACAATGAGAAGAGGTTTGCCAATTCCAATGATGTATAAAGCATTGTCTTATTATTTTATATTGTAAAGAATTCTAGGATTTGAGTGGAAGCAATAGTAACAAAAAATGATAGTAAGAACTGAGAGAGATGATTTTACATAACAAATAGCCTTTTAAAAAGTCATGATATAAAATTCAAGTTGCTAATACTTGGCAAAAAAAGAACACAAGAACAATGATAATCATTTTCACTTGCATTTTTAAGAAAAGATGAAGTCATTTATTATCTTATATTCTTAGGTATCAAATGACTATTCTGTAAAGAGCTCACTAAAGAAGACAGCCTGAATGAGAACCATGCTTTAATTTTATGTTTCTACCACACCCAAAAGAGTGCCTTTCCATAGTCAAAAAGGATTTGTGTAAGATTAGTGTTATTAGTGGTTGGAGAGCAAAATGAGTATTTGGCTAATGGCTAGCACATTCCTTAAATTTGTAACTGAAACTGTAAAGTCATTTTGATACTGGTTAGTCAATGACAAGCATATTTACAGCATAATTCACAGTGAAATCATTATTACAGCATTATTAATGGCCTGCTGTACCACTTTACATTTATGCTCGACAATGCCTTCCATAGCACCATGGACAGACAGTCACTGAGTAAACAATTTTTTGATGATGAAAATGATCACATGCTTGATTGGCTTTTAGCTTATTTCTTGTACAACAAAATGAGTCTTTGCATCAGATGCTTCTTCTTCTAGGAACATACATGCCCAGATATTTACATGACTGACTCCTTTGCGTCATTAGGGTTTCAGCCGAAAAGCTGCTTTCTTTGACCACCAATCTAAGCAGTCTCCCAGTGACTATTTTATTTTCATTTTGGTACCTGTAGTAGTTTGCTAGGGCTGTCATAACAGAATATAACAGATTTAGTGGCTTAAACAACAGAAATTAATTTTCTCACAGTTCTAGAGATTGGAAGTCCAACATCAAGGTGCCTGCAGGATTGGTTTCCTCTAAGGCCTCTCCTTGGCTTGTAGACGGTCACCTTCTTGCTGCCTCTTCACGGTGGTTCCTCTGTGCATGCATGGTTAACACTCTGTGTGTCATAATCTCCTCTTCTTTTAAGGGCCCAGTTAGGTTGGATTAGGTCCTGCCCAAAAAGCCTCATTTTAACCTAATTACCTGTTTAAAGGCCCGGTCTCCAGATACAATCATATTTGGAGGTACGGGGGTTGGGACCTCAACATGTGAATTTTGGTAGGACACAATTTAGCCCACATAACAGCACTTAAAAATATATGAAATTATAATGTTTTATATATTTACATGTTGTCTTTTCTCTCTCCTTAGAATGTAAGCTCTGTGATGTACCTCAACCATAGTGCTCACTTCTGTGTCCTCACACTTAGATCAGAGCTTGGCACATGGTAGCCACTTAGCATGTATTTGTAGCATGAACAGACATATAAATGAATGAGAAAAGCACTGAATTATCAAATCTCTCATATCTATACTATTACAATTTCAATAATTTGACATTCAAGAGTCGTGAAAAGGAAACATTTAGCTTTTTTAATCTTAAGGTTGTACTTTTCCACAATATCCAAGACTCTTCATTTATAATGAAAAGATATCTGATGTTTACTGATTATATCTTCAATTCAAAGCAGTGAATAGGCCCTACTTTCAAGACAGATGGTATGGCAAAAATTTCAATCTGCTCAAGAGGAATGAGTATCATTGGGAAGGTTGAGACAGAAAAAATAAAATATTATTTTTCTCTACTAATAGTGATTACCACCCCTGTGAGCCAAGAAAACAAATGCATGACTGTGACAGAGACCACCAGTTGCTTCCTAATATCTACTTTCCCATTATTCTTTCTTAACAGAATCTCGTGTTTTAGGTGAGTACATTGGTCACCCATCTAAATGACCACATTTCTTAGCCTCATTTGCTGCTGACTTTATGGCCATCTGACTTAGTTCTGGCCAGTAAGCTATAAGGGAAAGTGTGCAGTGATACATCAGGAGACTCTCCTGAAAAACAAGAGAGAGTTGAGCCTTTTTTTCCTTTATTCTTTCATCTTCTTGCCTGGAAGACGGATGTGAAAGCTCTATTCTAACAGCCACCTTGGACCCTAAGAATGAGGACCACATTCTAGGAGTGGTGAAGTATTGTGCAGGAGCAAAGGAGCCTGCATCCATTATGAGTTCATGGAGCAGCTCTAGCAGCACTGGCCTCTTTTAATCTTGAATTAATGAATAGGAGAGAGAAATAAAATTGTTTAAACCACATCATTTTCTGTTATTTTAACTAATATAATGATCAGCATGCCTTTCTATAATATTCATTAAAAGACTGTATAATCTGCAACTGGGTAGTGCCCGTGATCCCTGCAATTCTTGGCTTGCCTGAGGTTTTTTTCTTTTTTTTAAAGATTTTATTTATTTATTTGAGAGAGAGAATGAGATAGAACATGAGAGGGTCAGAGGAAGAAGCAGACTCCCTGCCGAGCGGGGAGCCCGATGCGGGACTCGATCCCGGGACTCCAGGCTCATGACCTGAGCCGAAGGCAGTCGCTTAACCGACTGAGCCACCCAGGCGCCCCTGAGGTTTTTTTCTTAGAGCCACTCCTTTAATAACTGTAACACTGAAGCACAGACTTTACTAAAATTCCCAAATATATACCACACTGTACAAAACGACTTAAATTTAGAGTTTGCCAATTTTTTGTTTGTTTATTGTCCTTGAGGGCACGCTTCTGCACCTGCCACAGCATCATGATTTACTCTTCAAGTAAGACTTATCGTATATATATAATATAATTGGCAGTTTACATTTCTGCCTGCCTCACTACACTATATACTCCTTGGGGATAGGAGTCTTGTTTACCGTTCCATCTCTAGTACTTTGTGCACGTCCTTGCCAAGTATTAAATGCTCATTTAATGACTAGATAAGCTTGCTAATATTTTGTCTCCTTGGTCATCTATTTTCCCCATACATCTAGTCCAGGAGAGATGGCTTGAAGGCAGGTTTTATTATAATTCCAATGGACTGAGTTGAACCTTGCTTCTGATACTATAGTGCTATTTAAACCTTTTACGGAATGTGTAGTGTGTTAGCAGTAGTTCCCAAAATGTCATCCTGTACCAACATCAGCAGCATTATGGCTTTAATGAGACTGCTTGAGAGGCTAAATATAATGATGATGACAAACAATGCTATTACACAGTCATGGGGAGTCAATGTGGCAGTAGTATTTAAGAACACAAACCTGGAAATGAGAAGCTCTAAGATCAAAATTCCACTCTGTCTCCTATCTCTGGGAACTAATAATTCTACTTTATAGAAGTGTTACCAGAATTAAATGATTTAATAATTAAGTCACAGATAGATGCATCATCTTTTAAAAGTGCCAAGTTCTCAACAAGGCATATGGCACAAAGAAAATGCTCAATAGTTATTAGCCATATTGAGCATAGTTTTCTACCGGGACTTTCACATAGAACTCAGTGTCACATTTATTTTATCTTTCTGTCTAGTACAGGCTGCTGTCCTTCTTGTTATTTCCAATTCTTTCTCAACAGTGTATTCTATGATGTACTGGTTTAAGTGGTAAACTGTGGTAACAGCTTAGACTGCCAATTTAAGGATGAAAATTAACGACCCATTATAGGGTTACCTTGTAAAATAGATCTGCGTCGATCTACACTGACTTCGCAAAGTAGTGTGTTTTTTTTCATCCCTAACTTCTGCTAGCAAAAAAACAGGATTATAGAAAAACTTTGTATCCCCAATCTTATATTTTGAACACACACTTATATATTAACCATAAACTTTATATGTCTTCTAAAAAAAGACTTCTTTCTGTAAACTGGGCATTCATTTTCACTATGAAAATAAAAACCATTCTTAATAAATTAAATCTACAGAAGAGTTTTCACTTTTTTATTCCTCAAAGATCAAGAAAAATAGCTCTTAGTTAAGTGGCATATTAAATCTCATCTCAAACACTGTACTGAGTGAATATCAGTCATTTAGCACTTAATCTGTTTTATGTAACTCTCTCGGTGAGACCAAAAATGGGGAAACTAGAAGAAAACTTCTAAATTTAACATGACATGTGTATAAATATCTTGTATCTAATTTGTAATTGCTTTTGTGCATTCATCTTGTACTTCAATGATACTGTAATCCTATATTTTGGGAATCCAATCACTATGATGAAACATCCAAAATTCATTTGCATGACTTTTCACTAAAATTAGTAAATAAATAGGAAGCAGGATAACATTTTTTTTTTCAAATTGCCATCATAATTACAGGGGAATTAAATTTGTTAAAAAATGTAGATTGAGCTTTGTTCTAATTGGTTTACATTTAAAGATTCTTTGATCTGTGATAACAGTAATATATATTAACATGTTGCATTTTAAAGTGACACTGCCTTTCATTAATCAAGTGTCTGTATGGTTGATTAATTTGTACAAGGTTTAAATTGCTATGAAAATTTATCATTCATAGCCATGATCTCCATTTACATATATGTTAATTATGGTAAATGTAATCTTTTTCTGAATCCTCTGGGCTGCATACTAAAAAGACAAAGTGATCAGAGTGACTACTTTTTTTATTACAAAGTGAACTCTTCCTGTTAGTAGTCTGTTGTAGTTGTCAAAGCTAGGCTAAAAACATTACAATATTTTCTGCTAAAGGCAAGTCCAAATTCTAAAGATGGTATTTTCAAGTGGCTTCTTTATTCGGTAGCTACAGCATTTACACACAGAATTACTTTGTTTATTTACCATAGTATTTAATACTATCTCTGCATGCTGCTGGATTTTTCTTTTGCTTCAAAGTATTCTCTTATATTAATTCTATTATTAATAAGCACAAGATAAGTTTTTAATATATCTGTAAAGCAGAATGATTTGAAGTTAGAAAAGTCTGTAATACAGTTAAAATTATTTAATTGTTAGAAATAGAAACCTCTGAGGTTATAACATTTTAAAACTACTTGGAAAGGTTCTGTACAAAAAAGGTAACATATGAAAGTCACTGTAAGACTTCCTAAAAGAAGATGAGATTCATCTTTCATTTTTGCAGATAAACACTTGGTACTTGAGAAAACTGAATTGTTGATAGTTTTTTTTTTTTTTTATCATTTTCTAGCTAAGCCTCTAAATAGTCAAGATAAATGTAAATGTTATCATCTATGATATCAAAGTTCTACTGGGCATTTTTTTCTACAGGTTGATCCCAAAGTATTGGGTGAAGCTGGGAACATGAAGCATGGGTCTAGCCTTGCACAGCCTCAACATTCGCCTTTTCCTTAGGAATGTTATCTGTAAGTTTTCCCAAAAATCCATAGCATGCTAACCAACAATTATTTTATTATTATTTTTTAAGAAATGTTTTCCATTTGTCCCCCAGTAGTGACCTTCTCTCTTAACAATTACTGGTTTGGAGAAAATTCTAATACATTATAAGTGAAAATGATAACAGTGACTAATGTTTTAGAGTGAATGTGATAGGCTTTGCTAGGCAAATGTTGGAAAATTTAATTATTTCTATTAAATGTCTATAATTTCATGCTTAAATTGTTAGTATTTACATAATATATTCACTTTAAGAGAACCCGCATTTCTTAGTCACAATAAAATCACTTAATAAAATTAAAATATCCATCTTGGAAACCTTTGCAAGCGTGGCACCTCTGACTACCTGACGAGGCTATTTTTAAAGACACTTATTTGGTAATTTTCTTATAGTCAGCCTAATCACAGGAGAAACAAACTAATATGGCACCTGTTCTGATAGATGGATGTTGTACCTTTCATCTCCTGATCTCAGACCTTGTAAGACATTTTTCAAAGAAGCATCAGTTCCCTCACCACAGAAATGCATCCACCTCTAAGCTGGAAATAGCAAAAGCATAGGGCAGAAGATGAGGAATATATTATCCAACTAAAATTACAGAGAAATTTTAAGTAGGCAGAATATAATTGCCCAATTTGGAAATTAGCCAGGACACGGGGTTTAACATCATCTTTACTCTTTTGAAAAGTGCCATGGGATTTTTAATAACTGCTGGTGGTCAAGACCTTGGTTTTACCCTCATCCATTAGACGACACCTCCAGCAGTGCAGTGCCCCCTCATACCATGCTGGGGCATCGGTTCAGTACTGACTCAGTGAAAATTGTGCCACCTACTGAATCATCCACAGCTCATCTTAGAGTGCCCTGGCTTTTAGGTTTTCTCTGGAGAGCTGTTATGAAAGATGGGACCGGGCTCAATGATGCTTAATTTATGAGATTTCAAGGTTTTCAATGGCTAAGATCTCAGACCTGAGTTGTATTTTCAATTTTAACCAACAGAATTTTCAGAATTTTTTCATGCTTAAGGTCTATAATGATGATCTTGATGATTAAACTCTATAATATGCACATCTCTCCTTGGAAATAAGGGAATAAAAACAATAAAGACACACACCTACATAAATACATACTTACATACATTGATACATTCAATGAAAAAGCAGATGCCCTCATTTGTAACATATTTGGTTATTTTAAAATGGAAAAAGGGCCACCCTTTCACTCAAAAAAAAAAAAAAATCATGTAAGCCATATTCCGCAAGGAGCTTATTTTTCTTTCTAGATTTTTAAGAACCTAGGAACAAATACCTTAAAACGTAAATGCAAACCTAGGAGGGAGTGGACTTCAGTGGCCAAATAAAGTGATTTTTTGTAAAAGAAAACCTTTATCCTAGCTTTCCAAATAAAACCTTGCCATCTACAAAAGAATCTCAATACAGCTTGACTGTTCCAAAAATAACTGAAAGAGAATCAAGTTTTTTTAGACAAAATTCCTGTATGTTCAAAGATAAATGGTAAAACACTGATGTTTCTGGGCCTCTATGATTCATTTTACCAATTTTCTTCATCCATGTTAGTGTGTGGTACACTGTGTGTATATATGTATATATATACACGTCTATATACACACACATATATATTTTTTTTAAGGGCTCTTGCTATTTTCAGAAACTTTGGTCTTTGAAATGATTTTCAGAAATCCTTTTCTGGCTGGTAAAAGTATCAGTATGTTGGAATTGAGAAACTGTTTCTGAAAGTGTTTCTTGAGGTGTTACTTCTGGAAATAACATTGAGTAAAATCCTGTTGCCGGTGTGTGAGAAAAGAGATAGTTGGAAATGGTCATAAAGAATAGATTGATACAATATAGCTGAGGCTGCAAAATAGATTCCAACATACCCCTGTGTTTTCTCACATTCTTGCTGGTACCAAGGATTCTTGGGTTAACACACACACACACACACACACACACACACACACCCCCACATACACACTCTCATTCATAGCCTTCTATTTTTCCTTTCTGATTTCATCAGGTTCAACTTTCTCTATCACCTATTTTTCCTTTTAAGAATCGTCTATAATGGGCAATTCTTGTTGAATAGAAAATCGTTCTCAGCTCAAACAACCTATTTCCCAGAATTCCACTATATTGTTCTGCTGTGACTTGATCATTCCTTGCTAGTAAATTAACAGCTCAAATTTTGGAGGGTTGGAAATCAGGGCAAGAGAAACTATTCTAGACAAATTAAGTCTGATTTGATGAATTGCTACTTCTGTGATGTAGTTAATATGCCTCCCTAAGTGCCTGGTTTGCTACCAGATGGAAAAATGAATCCCTTTTTTTTTCATTATCAATGGGAAAAGCACAGATGATAGGTATTCTTTCTATGTTAGGAATGAAAACCTGAGACAGAAAAACTCTCTGACTAGATCAAATAGCTCCTAAGTAATCGATGAAAAGGTTTAGGTAAGCTGTGGCCTGTCATGGCTTTGGTATAATGTTCAGTGTTGAGATGTCCGTTAACTTCCTACAAAGTTGAGTTAGAAATAGAAATTGTCGGGGCGCCTGGGTGGCTCAGTTGGTTAAGCGACTGCCTTCGGCTCAGGTCATGATCCTGGAGTCCTGGGATCGAGTCCCGCATCGGGCTCCCTGCTCAGCGGGGAGTCTGCCTCTCCCTCTGACTCTCCCCCTCTCATGCTCTCTCTCTATCACTATCTCTCTCAATAAATAAATAAAAATCTTAAAAAAAAAAAAAAAGAAATAGAAATTGTCTTTTAATTTCCAATCTAATAAACCAATGCATTAGATTGTGAATTTTTTTTCCATTTAAGTACTATTTTTCAGTAGTTTTACACATTTTTTCACATATAATATAGCAGTTTTGAATTCCATCACACTTTTGTTTCCAATGTCATTTTCCTTTTCTTGAAATGCCATTCTCTAAACCATTGTTTCCTTCCCTAACATTCTTCTTGTTACTCTAATTCCCAACTGCTGAGTATACTTCCTAAAGAAAGTAATTTTGGTGAAGTGTAATCCCAAAAAAAAGAAAGAATAAAGAAAAAAGGAAAAATGTAATCATCCTTAGAATCAATCAGTTCAGTTGTAATCTGTCAATATTTCAGCTAACAAACACCAGGGTCTACTTCTATCAACAATTATTGTATATGTATACAATAAAGAACATAATTGTCTCTTTAATCTTTTATTATAAGTAAGGCTACTACAAAATATAAGAAATAAAAATGCACATATCCAAAAAAGACCATTCTAGATGCAATATTTGCTACATTTCCCCTATTATTGTTAACTGAAATTTGCATATTTCTCTAATGTATTTTTCTATTAAAGCATTAATTCCTTGTCAATGCACTTCAAACAAATGATTGTAACATATGGTTGACTTTGACAGTCACTACGTCAACCTCTTCCTCTTAGATTATGAAAATGAACCTACATTTCAGAGAAAAGGACGAAGGACATATGATTTCCTATACGGAAGGTGAAGCAAATATTTTCCCTCAGTAAAACTCTAATAGTCCTAGAACCAGGTCATCAAAATTTTATAGGAATTCCTAGTCATAAAATTTGACATGTTAAATACAGCTTTCCAGTTAAATGTTGAATATATACATTAGTCCTTTAAGCTATATTAAAGGCATCATGAGTGATTTGTTTTTGGGAATGAAAACATAAAAATATGAACTATGAAATTAATAAATACCCCTATATGTGGGTTGAATGGTGGTCCCCCAAAAGATATGTCTACATAAAATTCCTAGAAACTGTACATGTTACCTTATTTGGAAAAAGGCCCTTACAGATGTAATTAAGTTAAGGATCTTGAGAAAAGGAGATCATCTTGGATTACCTAGGTGGGTTCTAAATCCAACGGCAAATGTTCTTTAAAAAGACACACAGGGGGCGCCTGGGTGGCTCAGTCGTTAAGCGTCTGCCTTCGGCTCAGGTCATGGTCCCAGGGTCCTGGGATCGAGCCCCGCATCGGGCCCCCTGCTCAGCGGGAAGCCTGCTTCTCCCTCTCCCACTCCCCCTGCTTGTGTTCCCTCTCTCGCTGTGTCTCTCTCTGTCAAATAAATAAATAAAATCTTTAAAAATAAATAAATAAAAAAATAAAAATAAATAAAAAGACACACAGAAGAGAGACACAGGATAGAAGAGGAGGAGGCAAAAAGACCGAAGCAGAGATTAGAGTGGTGTGGCTACAAACCAAGGAATGCCACAAATTGTCGGCAGCCACCTAAGTTAGGTGAGAGGCATAGAATGAATTCTCTCACGGAGGCTCAGTGGAGCATCACAACACCTTGGTTTCAGGCTTCTAGCCCCCAGAACTGTGAGAGAATAAATTTCTGTTGTTTTAGCCACCCAATTTGTGGTAATTTGTCAGGGCAGCCTCAGCAAATGAATATGCTACATAATATGGACTGAGATACACAATTTGTGGTAATGGTGAAAGTGGCATAGGAAAAACAAGTCAACTAATAAAAGTATCCAACAGATGAGTGACAGTATGAAGAGTCTGTCGCATGCATTTAATACAATGTTATCAGAGTCCAGTGGATTAAGCGATCTAAATTTCCCACTAGAGCTAACATCCAACCATAAAAGCTAATAATTTACCTCTACTTTCCTCAAAGTACAGGGGTAAACCATACAATAAAATTTTATAAACCTGGACCACCATCATCCCCGAGGCCCTGAGGTGAAAAAGAGATAAGATGGTTCCAACAATGGAAAGCAAACAACAGAAACCCCCAAACTCACATGTTTGGAATATGGTGTGAGGGAAATGAAGTGTCTAGCAAAGAGGACTAGGAGACAGGTGAAAACCAAACCATGCCGATCTAAGTGGCTGAAGAGTTTACAGCGGCCTATACCAAATCAGTGAAGCTGTAAGCTATCGTGAGACACGGTCCCTATTTTGTTGATTTTTACATCCTCAAACGCCAACAATGTTCCCGGGACATAGTTGCCACTGTTACGCAGTCTGAATGGGCAAATTAATTTTAAGATTATGGAATAAGATTTCATAGTGTTTACTTGACAACAATCTATTTTTGAGCATATTCCAGAGCCTACTTGGCGCTGGTTCTTTTCACTACATGTAAGTTACTTAAGAATATTTTACTATTAAATTCTGGCAATTAGTAGTAAATGCTCAAGAGATAATGCTGAATGAACAAAATGGAACACTGGTGTTCTTTTGGTAGTCACTAGAAGGGGATCAGGGACTAGGTGGGAGTCTGAACCAATTTGGGCTATATCATATGCAACTGGTATAGTTAGTGCTGGTCTTAGTGCTTAGTTAATACTGGCCTGCCATTGCAAGCCAACTAACTAACATGTTCATTATAAGGAGTATTTTTGCCATAAGGGTAGATTTCTCTTGACCTGCTCCTCTTACCAGGACTCCTATCTCTACCAAGCTTAGGATATCTGCTGCCTCTATCTGTAGTTATGAACTAAAATTTCTTATAATTGATAAACTAATTATAATTACAAATACCCCCTCAAGGCATTATCTAGGCAATACTTTGTTAGTCTAATTCTAGCAACCCTATGCACATCAACAAAATCCTTATATTTTAATGTAATATTTTATTTACACTTTTACTAATTAAGACCGTCTTTCAGTTTGTTAAATTAAATATTTTATAATAATGCTGTTACATGGAGGAGTCAGAATTTCTAGAGCAAGACCAGAATTTCTCCTTTTCCCCAGGGAAAGGAAATCAGTTCCTTATAATTACAAAGTTCCAGAATTCACGTAAAGAATTGCTATATTTGAAATTCAGCAGTATTTAGATCAAATAATTTTTTTTCACATTTGTCTAAGTTGTTGAGGGTCATTTCAGTTGCAAAATGATTCAGGTTTTTATGTTATAGTCTCATGAGTGTAAAAATTAAAAAAAATAAAAAGGTATATATACAATAGGAAGGATATATGAAAGTATATGCCCAGACAAATGTATGCTTAAAGAAATACTAAAAATACTACACATAAATTTCAGTTTCTCAACATTACAGCATGAAACAAGCCTTTCCTAACCCCCAGAAAATCCTACCCTTTTGGAGACAAAAATACTTATTAGAATTAAAAGTTTCCATACAAGAGTACCAGGTATTTATTTCTGTATATCTTGAGAGTTATATTCAAGCTTATGCTCAAGCTTTAAGATAACAATAGTGTAAGCTCTAGGGTGGAACAAAAGAAGGGTAAAAATCCCAGAAGTTCCCAGAGGTGGTTAGGAAAAAAAGGAAAGATAAGAGAAATGAGGGAATCAAAGAAAAAAGAATGAAGATTCAAGGATGGGTAAATCTCCTCTTTACTTAGCTTTTCAAAAGGTTTGTGATAACCAGCTTTTGTGTAAATGGATTTGATGGCTCTGGGCTGAAGGTGACTGACAGATGAATCTAGGCCCCCTCGAGAGTGTCACCCTGGGGATTGCCATTGTTGCAGACTGTTTCTTCAGACTGACCCAGAAGAATCATTATCTCAAGGGAACTCTAACAACAGCCACCCCTGAGCAGCCTAGGAGCTAGAAGTAAGCAACTCAGTCTCTCTCTTGAGCAGTTAACACAACGGTAAGGCAAATAAGGCATGTTATTGAGTCAAGCTTAAGTCTTTCTCCATCCCCCAATTTAAAAAACCAAAACCAAAAACCAAATGATAAAGTATTCAATATCCAAAGATTTTTCCGAAGCAAAAAAATTTTAATGCACCCTCCACCACGCCCCGCCCCCACCTTCTATTCTTTGGAAAAATAAACAGACCTCTGGGCCCACCTCAGGAAGTGCTTAACTGAAGAGGGTATATAGTAGGTAAATGCTTCCCAATCTTTCTTTTTTCAGGAAAGCTAATGTGTTTACCCTGGGACTACTTCAGCTAAGTCGTTACTAGTCAGTCGGCTCAACTCTGCGTGTGTTGCCTCAGCATCATACAGAACAAAGACCTTCCACAGGGTACGGCCCCAGTGAGGTATTTCACCCGCCTCCTTGCAGCGGCGCTCTGCCCCCAAGCCCGGTCCTGACGCTCTTCAGGAGCCTGCCCCACCGCGCTGACGCACGCCCCACAGTGGCTGCCTGGGAGGTAGGCAGGTACTTCTCCTCCCCGAAACTCCTCCTCTAAGGAGTTACCATCATCTGACTAGTTATCTGAAAAATAAAAAAGCCGATAAATGTTTCAAGGGGCCTTCAGAGGTTGCAAACTGACAGCCGAAAGCCCGCTGTAGCTGTCACTCGGAGGATGGCTCTTTCATTTGTATAGTGCCTCCATTTGGAAAGAGGGAAAGTTCACATTTAAAGGGGTGCCTGGGTGGCTCAGTCTGTTAAGTGTCTGCCTTCAGCTCCGGTCATGATCCCAGAGTGTTGGGATCGAGCCCCAAGTTGGGCTCCCTGCTCAGCGGGAAGTCTGCATCTCTCTTTCCCTCTGAGTGCCCCCCCCCCCCCGCCTCGGGCTCATGTATGCGCTCTCTCTCTCTCAAATAAATAAATAAAATCTTAAAAAAAAAAAAGTTTCAAGGGGCCTTAACCACAATTAATCCCATTATAACGGCCTTACCTTACCGGCGCCGGCCTCCCTCTGCGTCCGGCCTCCATCTTTTCCGGTAGGGGGCGGGACTTCCTGGTCTGGGAAGGAACCAACTGGAGAACGCAAAGGAAATGGCCAGACGTTTTCCAAGGGAACGGGTTTTTTCTGCCTGTGGACCTATGTGGCTGAAAGGTTTTCTGAGTTAGAGATAGAAATACTCACTCCTGAAAATAAATCTTAGGCTATCTTAATGAAAATCAACACGCTTTCAGTTGTCTGTGACTTATCATAATTAAGAGAATATTGGTTAAGCACGTAACAGAGCTTTCCTTGCCCAGCTCATTTGGTTTTCCTTTTCTACTCTGCCTCGATGTGTTTAACTCTTCCGTCTTCTTTTTCTTGGTCATATACCCTTATTTCTATATCGGATTACTCTAGAGAGTAAGCTTTATGAGGCCAGGAATTTAGCATAATTCCTGACATAGTAAGAGATCAATATGTATTTGCTATATCTTGATCCCTGCTTTGAAATCAGTTGTTTTAAATTTCTTCTCATTTTTCTCTAGTAACTGATTTTTACTATTTTTTGGTTGTCATGTTATTTTTTTCCCTTAAAACAAATTATTGTTAGATTGTCTTGGGAATTTTTTTTTTTAAATGGTAGTCTTTTTTTTTTTTAAATTTTATTTTTTTTATTTATTTATTTGAGAGAGAGAGAATGAGAGACAGAGAGAGCATGAGACGGGGGAGGGTCAGAGGGAGAAGCAGCCCCCTGCTGAGCAGGGAGCCCGATGCGGGACTCGATCCCGGGACTCCAGGATCATGACCTGAGCCGAAGGCAGTCGCTTAACCGACTGAGCCACCCAGGCGCCCCTTTTAATTTATTTTTTAAAGATTTTATTTATTTATTTGAGAGAGAGAATGAGACAGAGAGAGAGAGCATGAGATGGGGGAGGGTCAGAGGGAGAAGCAGACTCCCCGCCGAGCAGGGAGCCCGATGCGGGACTCGATCCCGGGACTCCAGGATCATGACCTGGGCCGAAGGCAGTTGCTTAACCAACTGAGCCACCCAGGTTCCCCGGGAATTTTTTTTTTAAGTAAACTCTACCCTAACATGGCACTGGAACTCACCATGGGAGATCAAGAGTGCCCTACTGACTGAGCCAGCCAGATGCCCTTGTCTTGATACATTAGCCTGTGTGAGTTATCATTATATGTGATTGTTTGCAGAAATGTTTCTTTTTCTTTTAGACCTGTAATAGAAGAAATTGAGGCAAGGTAGTGAAAGAAAGATTCTTGAACTTGGGCCTAGAATCTTGATTCAGTCATGTTCAAGCCTGGCAAATTACCAAATAACATCTCTGAACTTCAGTGGACTCACCTATAATCATTTTTTAACAAGGTGGTTTATGAGGATTTAATGAGACATGTATAAAAGTCCCTGGCTTATAGTAGATATTCAGTAAACAATGCCTTGGGCAACAGAAAACATTTCTGATAGTGAAAAAATTTCAAGGTAACAAAGAAGCTTAAGAACCTAACTGGAAAGCAAAAATTCTCTGCTCTAAATTCAGCAGTACCAGTGATTGGGATATGACTCCAGGAATGTTACTTAACTACTTTGTCTATTATCATCATTTGTAAAATGGGATAATAAAGTTTACCTACCTTGCAAAGGTCCTGTGTACTGTGGGAAAAAACAAACAAACAAACAAACAAACAAACAAAAAAAAAACAGGCCCAAAGTGGTGTCACTTATGCTAAGCCTTGTATCACTAAATGGAGGCAATTACAGTTTTGGCTGTCCTAGAAACGGAATCTTAAACTGCTCACTCAGGAATGGCCTGATCAGTACTAGTTAGGTACTCTGCCTGATAGACCACTGGCATCCATTAAAGGAAAGTAACTTTGCAATAACTAACCTGCTTTTTTGCCTAATATAACTTCCTTGTTTCTGCTCTACTCTGCCTATAAGTCCTTCATTCAATACAGGTCCTCGGAGCTCCTTTCTATCTGCTAGATTGGATGCTGCCCGATTCAAATTGATTTTTGCTCAAATAAGCTCTTAAAATTTTTAATATGCCCTCGTTTATCTTTTAACTCTGTATTAGATAAATAGTGTAAAACACCACTGTGATAAAAAATATTGTATGAGTCAACTTTTATTATTCTATTTTGTGTGATAAATGCTGTTTTAGACAATAGAATGAGTTGGTATGCAAAACATCCTTGTGTTAATGAAACATGAGATCGTGTTTAATCATTAGGTTAATTTTCCCTGAACATTCTGTAATCTTTATATTAGATTTACTATTAACTAACACAGCTTGACAAATGCTTCTATTCCTCTATTTATGTGTGGTGCTATTTTCAGTGAGGAGAAATTATTAGAAATACACTGGTTAATAGGAATGGTATTCAGGAGCTTTTAATGTAGCTTTAGATAGATCAGACCTGCTTGTGAATGTTTCTCTGAAGTCTGAAAATAATGACCACGTTCAGTTCTTGGTCTAGCAAAAAATATCTGGGCCAGGCAACCCCAAGAAGGTTGCAGATTCCAACACGGTAGGAGCCTGACCTATTCCTCAAAAAGATCATACTGCTGTCGAAGTCCTATTCCCCCACCAAACACATAACTGAGCTGCAGATAAAAGTTGAGGTATTGGTGGTGGAGGTTGAGGAACGAAGAAGAATTTGTGGAAAAGGGAAAGATGGTCTAGTAACAACTGCCTAATGAGGAAAACATGCAGTGATTACATCAAATGTAATATAGACTAGTCTTCTAAATTGTTAATACTGTTAAGCTGTCTTCTTGCATTTGTGACCCTAGGAAGCAATTCACCTTGTTGCATTTATCTACTTACCTGAAATAGGAGTGCAGTAGGCATACTTTTCAGTTAAATTATTTTTAAAACCTCAGATAATAATTCCCGTGTGTATGTTATGTGAAGAAATCAAATTATTGATACCTCTCTCTTGCCATTTACAATATGCCCGCTAAAGGGATGGTCGACTGGGTTGGGCAATAAAAAGAGAGTTTAAACAGAATCACTGTCATCTTAGGACATACCTTTCCTGAATGCTTACTTCCATCCTATTCTTTCTGTCATATTTATTTTCTCGTTTGCTTGCTTGTCTCTATTTGGAGGGCAATGTTAACAGAAGGCTCCCTGGTGAATCTTATCTTCACTGAGGTGCTTACCAATGTGAGGTTTTTAGAAGAGAATACTTGAAGAAAACTCAGAATGAGTAAAGGGGCTCTTCTCTCTCTATTCCTAGGGAAGAAGAGAGGTAAATACGTAATATTTATAAAAATTAGGCTGAAGTTTATGAACTTAAAATGCCAAATAGAGCCAGAATGATATAGATACCAGACCTCTGGACATGGAATCTAAGACATTGGTGTCAGACTTATCTGCATCACTTACAGGTATGGGATCCTCTCCAAGCCTCTCAATTTCTTTCTATGTATAGTGGGATAGTATCTCTTTTTATACCTCATAGGATTGTTATTGAAACCAAATAGAATTATAAATGTAGAACACACACATACACACAAACACACACATACGAAAAATCTAATGTGGTCGTTTTCATAATGTTTCAAGAGCAGTCCAGGAAGATCTGGAGGAGTCTCAGGAGAGAGCCCATAGGCAGATCTGTGCTTCCCACTCCCCAAAGAGCAGCTCTACTTTCTTTTATCTGTTTCATATGCTATTGACACATATGATTTTATTTTATTGATTTTAAAGATCTGCTGCTAAAGGACAGAATTTGAAATATGAAGATAACAGATATTTGTATTTTTTGATCATGATAATATCCACTGCAATGTGTTTACCGTGACCTAGAAAGCATGGAAAACATCAAAGGAATGGGCAAGGATGTTACTGTGAATTGAGCCAAGTGATCATATTTTATTTTTTTTCTCTTTTTATTTTTATTTGCATTTATTCTGTGCGGAATTCACTTCTGGGCCATATGTTTTTGTTTCCTCAGTTTCTTCTGGGATATCTTTCTCTTCTGTGCAACCTCCTCTTCTGGTTTAGGAACAATCTGCTCTTTTTCAGTAAGGACCATCTCGATGTGGCCCGGAGAGCTCACATATGGGTTAATCTGCCCATGAGCCCTGTACGTTCTATGCCGCATCTTGGGGGCTTTGTTCACCTGGATGTGCTCCATGACCAGAGAATCGACATCTAAACCCTTAAGTTCAGCATGACTCTCTGCATTTTTAAGCATGTGCAGTAAAAATTCAGCACTCTTCTTGGGCCACCGACCCTGTGTCCAGCCCCACTGTTTGGCCTGGGCACACCTACCAGCTCCACCATTGTAGTGACAGAATGGCACACACGGCTTCTGCAAAGTGACGTCTTTCAGATACTTGGGGGCTTTTCGCATATGCATACCCTTGATGGCCTGGGCAGTTTCACATGTGTTCTTAAAGTGAACACAAAGATTTGAACCTCTTGATTTATATGATTTCGTAGGGGTTTCGGGGTCAAGTGAATAGCAAACCATTTTCAGAGGTCACCTCAGGCTGCTGCAAGTGATCATATTTTAATACCTTTCAAATTTTTTAGTCTCAAGACTTGTTTATACTCTTAAAAGTTATTGATTAGTTTACTTAGAAAAATCCCCCAAAACACAAGGATACACAAGCATACATTTCATTAGCCACCACTGTGATGACGTCATCACATGTCATGTCGCCTCTGGAAAATCTACCAAACACTTATGAGACAAAGTGAAAAAAAAAGGTCTTAGTATTATGATGAAAATAAGTCTGACCCCATGAGGCCCCTGAAAGAATCTTAGGAACTCCTAGGGAAACTGAGACCACACTTTGAGAACCACTGACCTATTATTTTGAAGGAAACACTAAGGTACTGAATTATACGGTATGTCAGGTGTGTATTTTTCCCATATCTGCTTCAAGCTCAAAGGACATTGGAATGAATGACATTTATTTCAAGGAAATTTCACAAAATGTTTTCAATAATCTCTTCATTCTTTAAACCTGTGTTCTAAGATCTTTACAAAAGTTCTGTTGGGCTTTTCGTTGAAGCATGGTGGCCACTTTTCTTTTCCAGGAAGCAAAAATCAACCACAAATTTCACTTAAATAGAATTTGGACCTCTTGTTCAGCCATTGACAAAATGTTTTAATTTGATTACTTTTCTTTTGGTGGGGGTACGTGTATTCTGAAAAATGAGTCTCTGTCAGTGAATAAAGCGACATTTCAGAAAGTTCTATGGGGCACTTAGGTGGCTCAGCTGGTTAAGCAACTGCCTTGGTTCAGGTCATGATCCTGGAGTCATGGGATAGAGTCCCCTGCTCAGCGGGGTCTCCTTATTCCTCTGACCCTCCCCCCCTCTCATGCTCTCTCTCTCATTCTTTCTCTCAAATAAGTAAATAAAATCTTAAATAAAAGGAAAAAAAAAAGAGTTCCATGGCATCATCACCCAGATGTACACCCCTTCCTTTAACAGAGTGGCTCCATTTTAAGTCATCTTGAGCAAAGCATTGTAGTACTAGATTTCTTTAAAAACTCATTGTAGTCCTTACTTAACATTTCAATAATACATTTTAATTGGGCACAATGGGCTCCTTTTGTCTTACTTTTTTTTTTAAGTTATCTACCCATTTACAAACAAAGACAAAAGCTTGTCAGTCCCCAAATGCACTTTCTCTGCTTCACTTTGAGGACTTGTGTAGCCTGAATAGTTTTTAGTCCCTCCCAACAGCTGCTCTGTGTTTTTACATCTCTCAAGAGGGGTTAATTCTTTACAGCTGTATCCTGCCTTCCAAGAATCTCACATGTGCAAATTATTAATCTTTTTCTATTGCTACAGTAACTCCCCAGGCCATAAACACCCCCTACCTAAAACTGGCCCTTTTCCAAGATAAACTTTGGTATTCTTTCCCTGAAAAGATAATTTGGTCTCTTTTGGTTTACATTGTTACTTAGAACAAATGTTAAGATATAGAAACTTACAAGCAATTATTTAGAAATAGAAATTTAAACTTCAAGTTTAAACCTCTATCCATTGTTGTATAATTTGAGTCTGAATTTTATATTCCATTTACTTAAAAAATCAGGCTGCTTATACTTTTCCCAAGCATACAGTTCAATATTTTAAAATTTTGGCATTATGCTAGTTAGATCAAAAAGGATTTTCTTAAATAAAAAAAAATATATAGTGTATGCCTTTCCTTGAGTGTAAGCAAATTAGATTTTTTTCAAAGGTGATCTACATGCATTTATACTTGCAATGTGTATCATGTGTTTTGGTGTATAAATGTATCAATGTTTATTTGAAAGGAAGAAAACAAACTTAAAATATCATGGTAAGGCAATTTATATTCATATACAAATATGTTGGCTAACTTCTCAATTTTAATATAAAATATGCTTTATTGTAGATTTTTATATTCTTTAAGGCTCATTGTGAGATGGCCACAACTTGGTGATTTCTCTTGCCTCCATGATCTACGCTTTGATCTCTTCCCCCATCCCTTAGCTACTGGTTGAATACTCTTATGACACCTCCAGCCTTCAGAATAAATGATTTATTTTAAAAGTTAGATATGTCATGAGAGAGCATTAAGAAATTCTAGGAACTGCATTTCTCCATGATTACATGCATCTAGTGGCGTTCTGAGGCACAAGGCAGAGGGACCAGTGATTTTTACCACCTGACAAGTGCAATAATCCCCCAGAACTGCAAGGCCTGAAGCATCTTATTGCTGTTATGAAACAGAATTTATAAATAAAAATAAGGAAAACAGCCAGAGCCATGCAATTCCTGGGCTTCACTGACATTGATATGACAGCCAATCAGAAATTTCCATTTATGCCAGGATTGCCAAACCAATAATTTTAGCAATAAAGCCTATTCTAAGGAGTATTAAAATGGTTTGCCTCTAATATGTATTTAAACACAAAGGAAGTTTAAAGGTAGGTTCGTTATAATTCAGACACACAATCATTTTAATATATACAGAAAACCTCCCCGTAGACCAATTAAAAGGAGCTTCCAAACAATACTGACTCTTAATTCACATAATATTATAACTCAAGCAAGTTACATTTCAACATTTTTAGATAAGCTGTATAAGAGTAGAAAAAAAGGGATTAGGACAATAGGGAGATTTGAATTGCATTTTGTATTATTTCAACTGCATTTTAACAGCCTTCATGATTGAAAGAGGGAATAAGAATGCAGAAGGAACAAACTTGTGTAGATTATTTTTTCATTACATGCATTATTCCAGTTTAAAAATGTCAGTCGCTTGTCATGTTAACTAAGAATGCATTCACTATTGTACATATCTAAAGCTGGAGTTAAACTGAGAATTTTGCAAAGGACAGATACAAAGAAGTGATTTTTCCTTCTCTCTGTATATAAAAATAGAACTTTCAGAAATGTCATGGCTGACACATTTAGCTGCTGGACATTGAAAATCCTCTTTCTGACTCACAACCTGTGACTGGAACTCTGTCAGAGTAATCAAGAGATGTTAGACTATAAAGCACAACAGTAGGGGAGGCTTTGCTGTTTGGCCTTGTTTCTAAAGTGAAAGACATTTAAATTTGGATCCTAACATAAATAAATATTTCTGGTACTTCTCATCTTTAAAATACAGAAAAAGAAGTAATCGTGTAAGGAATTTGTCCAGCTGGTTATCTAATTTAACTAGCTTCTCGAATTGAGTATTTTATGACCGTGTGGACTACTGAAGCAGTAATGTGTTAAGAGATAAACATGACTGAATAAATACCTACAGTATGCTGGATTATTTTTCTAAGATTATATTGCAAGTAGTGATGACCATAAAGGAATACAGTGAACCTTCAGAAAAATACAACCACACTTCAGAAATTGAAAGGCAATTCTTGGATAATATTTGTCTCCTTTTGATCTCATATGTAATTAGAACCCCTCTTTTTTCAAGAGAGATCAAGAGAATTATGACACACATTATGATATATTGTTCCCCAGTACACAATAAAAATTCAGAAAAGCTGGGTATTCAGCTTTTTATTATGTCTATGAGTGTTTTCACCAATGCATACTTGAAGACTTTTATTATAATTGTCAATTGGTGAAAAGAGAATATGGCTGAAGAAACATTAATGTGAACATCCATGAAATGGATGAAATCAGATTAGATAAGTCCTTACTAAGTGTTCAAAATTCTTCCTAGTGTTTTTTAAATCACCACAAGGTGTGTCTTCTTGGCTTTCGTTCACTTTTTGGGAATAGCAACATCTTAACTTTTCAAGATGAATGAACTACCTTTAAGATATTTGGGCCCACTGATGTAGTTCATTAAGATACTACTATAATTTGGGGGAAGATATTCCAATATTCAATTGGTAATTGATTGAGGGTCCAAATTTTATATATTTATTCTTATTGGAAAGGGCATCTTTAACAAAACTGTAGAACCTTGTCATATTTCTGCAAATGAAATAAAAGTAGGTTCATTCTCTCCCATGTCTGTATTTCTTTTTTTTTTATATGTTTTATTTATTTATTCATGAGAGTCAGAGAGAGAGAGAGAGAGAGGCAGAGGCAGAGGCAGAGGGAGAAGCAGGCTCCCCGCCTAGCAGGGAGCCTGATGCGGGATCCCATGTCTGTATTTCTCAAGCCCGGTTGACTATGGGCCAAGCCAGGATGAAAATGTTTGTTTGTCTGGTGGTATGGAAGGAACTGTGACTTTTGAGTTAGATTCAAATTCTGCTTCTGACAGTTACCAGCTTGGACAAGTTACTTAACGTTTATGAGCCTAAATTTTCTCATCTTTATAGTGGGGAAGATGCCTAGCAGCTCTTGAGCTGTGAGGTTTAACAAATCCGGTAATAGCATGAGGCTAGCAGTGTCAGGCCTCCAAAAAAGACACTTGATAAAGCAAATTACTCTTTCCTGTCTTGAATCCATTCAAAATTTATTTTTTTGTCCTTCCTTGCCCCAATTGTAAATGCCTTATCTTTCCTATGTCCACATTTCCTAGGAATCTTTAGGGTCCACTTGTTAGTCCAAGTTCACCCAAATAAGCAATACCCCATTGTCCCAATTTTCCTTGAATGTGTCTGTATGCTAGAGCATTACTATTCTCTTACCCATTCTCTCTGGTTTTTGTCTCTTTTGAGTAGAAGCTTACCATTCTAGGAACTAACAGGTTAATGTGTCCTTATATATTATATAGAACGCATTCTTATAAACTTAAAGAATCATAGAATCTTCAAACTTGAAGGGACCTACTAAATTAGAGATAACAAAATCAACCACCTAGAGGGCTAGGCAGACACAGTAAATGAGTAAAATGGGTTGGGTGAGAGCGTATATGCATACTCAAGACAGAAGAATAGAATGGTAACCAACTAGAAGGAGCTTGCATCTGTAGAGGGCAGTCACTACCCAGCTCAAGCTGAATGTTATCATGTGGAAATACTGGCACAGTGTTGGGCCAGATATTTTATTTTTTCCAAAAAAAAAAAAGAAATCCAGATTTTTATGTCAAATCTTTTAATTAACATTTTTTTTGTTGTTGTTTAAAAACACTGGTCTAAACCAAATGTATCTACTGGCCAGATCCAGACAAGTGGTCATTTTGGAGCCTTTGTTAAATCATCTGATTCTAATAACCTAATGTGCAGATGAAGACATTGAAACCCAGAGAGTCAAGTTACTTTCCTATGGTTAGTTAGTGACAAAACAAGGACAATACCCAGGTTTCCAGACCCATGGTTTAAGGATGCCACCTTTGGCCATTTTGTGTCTTCATTCCTTCCAACACACATAAGATGTTTTGGAAGCCTATCATTTTCTTAGGGTCACAGGTACAATAGGTAACAATATTCTTTCCTTACACTAAAAAATCATCTAGTTCCTAAGTCTCCAAATCTCCCAAGTGAAGTGCATGTATAGAGTATTTTGATCAAGAAACTTTTACTTTAATAATAAAAAACAATGTGTATACCTTTTCCAAATATATGAGTTTACCTTCCAAACAACTTTTACCACACTCCAGAGTTATTTATACTTCGGAATTATTTGCCTTGAGTTTATTATGTTTCTAATGGCATTTTAGTATTTTAGGAAAATTTAGGACAATTTAATATTTTGCAGTACTCAAATACATAATTTAACTTTTCAGAATTAACTTGAAATGCTTCAGATTAGCATATGTATATGTGTAATTCACTTGATCAAGTTTAGATTTTAGAAATCAAAGATTAATAAGTATGGACGTATTCCTTTGGGGAATATCAGCATGTCATTTCTGTGGTATAAAAATGAAAGAGAGGGCGCCTGGGTGGCTCAGTCGTTAAGCGTCTGCCTTCGGCTCAGGTCATGATCCCAGGGTCCTGGGATCGAGTCCCGCATCAGGCTCCCTACTCGGCGGGAAGCCTGCTTCTCCCTCTCCCACTCCCCCTGCTTGTGTTCCTGCTCTCGCTATCTCTCTCTCTGTCAAATAAATAAATAAAATCTTAAAAAAAAAAAATGAAAGAGAACTCCTTTGTTGATTTGTGTATGAAGGTTTCTATATGCAGGGGCTCCCTAGCCTCTAAAAGCTGATTAGCAATTTGTGAACAAAGTTGAGGTAATTTGGGCATTTTTTACCTTAGATTAAATTATAACTCAAGTTTAAAATTCTAGTGGGCAAGCTTCTTTTATTATTATACCTAGCTTGCTACTGGTTGCTAAATTTAATCCTCTTGAGGCTTCTCATTTAGATATTTGAATTTTAATGTGGCACACATACATTTCCAACACTAAATTAAAACCCACCCTGATCACGTACTAATTGAACAGAACTGTCCATTCCAATTGTGGGTAATGGAGATTAGGGTGCTTACAAATACAGTCTATTGATTAGGTTACATGGTATAATTTCAGGGCTGTGAAAAATTTCTGCCTCTGGTTTTGCTTTTCCCTTGGGGTGCCCAGTCTTCTCTGTGACCCCAACTTGCTTCAAGATTTTTAAATTTGCTGCTAACTAAGGTGGATGCATCTTCTGACCTTGCTGTGGGAATAGAACAGAAGTCCCTCAAGTGCTATAGGAACTAATTAATATGCATATTATTCCAGGAAAGAATCATTATTTCATGGATATCTTTGTGAGAGTATCTGCCATAATGGTTAATTACTAAGGCCATGTCCATTGCTAATACAGAAAGAGATTTTTATTTAGATATGATATTTTTGTTTTATAACTTAATGTACTTCATATAAGTTTGTGAATATGTAAGAGAGAATATTTGAAATTTTTGTACCACTCTTAAAGTCTTTTCTAGGACTGGTAAGTGTTATATCAAAAACAGGCTCAGAAATTATCAAACTTCCCTAAGACTTTTGGGAATTTAAAAATTTACATCAGTTTAAGGTGATAATTACAGAAAACAATTGTAGTCATTTTATATTTTACTTAATTTAATGATAAAAATAAATAATTGTTGGGTGATTATGAAGAGTGGAACATCACACTGTAACAGGCACAAGAAATAGCATGATTGATAAAGCATGGTCTCTTTGAAATTTCCTTCTTCTATTGTCCTTATTCACCTTAGTTGGGAGTTTTATTGCTGATGGCACAGGCCAACCAGGAATTGATTGGCATGAGAGAGAGAACCCAGTATCAGAAAAGGCTACTGATAGTGAGGAGGTGGTTATCCAGTGTTAGGGTGCTGCTGGGGATGAATACAAGGTTAGACCTTTAGTTCGAGAATAGGACTGGGCCTCAGACATTAATATGTGGCAGGTTTTTGAGGCAAGGAAACTGGAGTAAAGCAACAGGAAAAAAGATTGGGTTACTAGACTTGGGATATAAAGTGGACATCTAGCCAAAGATAAGTCAAACATCCAGTTTCTTAACTTGAAAACTGCCTCAACTTGGCCCGTGGAAGCCATCTTAGCTCAAGGTATTTGAACCCTCTTTCTAGTCATTGGATGATTACTAAACTAATACATGAGTGTGATCCATTGGACACCAGGCTAAAAATTAAAATTATAATAAAATATACTAAGTAGAGACATCAACAACCACACCCTATGGGGAAAACAGATTCCACAGATTAATTCTAGACAAACTGAAATAAATAAACAGAAAAACAAAAAGAAAAGAAAAATATCCAGAAGTATAGTCCTCAGGGGAAAAGAACCACAATGACTCATAATCCAGAGTTGCTACAATATATAATCTAAAATACCTACTTTTAACAATATAAATAAACAAACAAACAAACAAATCATTCAGAGAAACAGAAAGGCATGATCCACACTCAGGGAGAACAAAACAAAACAACAAAAAACAGTGAATAGACTATCTCCGAGGGAGCCTAGATCTTAAATTTATCAGACAAAGATTTCAAGACAGCTATTGTAAATATTTCAATAGTTAAAGGAAACCTTGCTTAGAGAATTGAAGTAAAGTAAGATGATAACTCATGACATAGGAAATCAATAAAGAAATAGAAACTATTAAAAAGGAACAAATGGAAGTACTAGAGTTGAAAAGTACAGTAATGAAAGGGAAAAAAATCCACTAGATGAAATCAATAGCAGATATAAGATAAACAGATATAAGATGGCAGAGGAAAGATCAATGAACTTGAAAATAGAGCAATAGAGGATAGACTGATCAATAGAAATAATCCAATGAAGAAAATATAGGAAAATAATTGAAGAAAAGTGAATAGTATCTGAGAGACCTGTGAGACAACATCACAGGTGCCAACATAGGTACCATGAGAGTCTTACAAAGAGAGGGGAGAAAGGGGTAGGAAACATATCTGAAGAATAATGGCCAAATCTGTCTCAAATTTGATGTTAAACAATGGATCCAAGAATTGCAGTGTATTTCAATCAGGAAAAAGATAAGAGATCCATGTCCCAGACCCATCATAGTCAAATATTGAAACCCAATACCAAAGGGAAAGTTTTGTGTGTGTGTTTTTAAGATTTTATTTATTTATTTAGGAGAGAGAGTGTGTGTGCACACACATGAGTGGGGCGGGGGTGGGGTGGGAGGGCGTAGGTAGGGGCAGAGGGAGAGAGAGAAGCAAACACCCCACTGCGCTGGGAGCAGGGTGGGTGGGGCTCAATCCCAGGACCCTGAGATCATGACCTGAGCTGAAGGCAGATGCTTAGCCCACTGAGCCGCCCAGGTGCCCAAAGGTAAAGTTTTGAAAGTATATAGAGTAACAAAAATAAGATTAGGTGGCTGATTTCTCATCAGAAGAACTGGAGGTGAAAAGGTAATATGGTGACATATTAAAAAGAGAGAGAGAGTTTACCTTAGAAAAAATACTAAAGGAAATTCTTCAGGCAAAAGGAAATTATACTGGATAGTAACTTGAATGCATAGGAAGACATAAAGAGTATTGGAAAATATATGGGTAAATATAAAAAACTGTATAAACATATTTTCTCCCTTCTTGTTTTAATTTCTCTAAAAGATATGACTATATAAAGCAATAGTTATAATACTTTATTTTGGGGTTTGTAACATATTTAGGTGCAATGTATATGACAATAATAGCACAAAAGAGGTTGGAAGAAATTAAATTATCCTAGAATAAATTGCTATATTTTACTGGAATTAAGCCAGTGTTAAAATAGATTTTGATAATGTAGATGCATATTGTAATTCCTAGAGCAATCACTAAGAAAATATCTTTAAAACAGATTAAAATATCAACAAAGGAATTAAAATTGTAATACTAAAATATATTTAACATGAAAGACAGAAAAGCAGGAAAAAGAAGAATACAAAGGCATGATATTAATAAAAAACAAATAGCAAAGTGATAAATATAAATCCAATCATATCCGTAATTACATTAAAGGGAAATGGATTAAACATTCCAATCAAAGTAAGAGATTGTCAAACTGAGTAATAATGCAAGGATCAACTATATGCTCTCTGGAAGACACTCACTATATATTTTTTTAAAGATTTTATTTATTTATTTGAGAGAGAGCATGAGCAGGGGGGAGGGGCAGAGGGAGAGGGAGAAGCAGACTCCCTGTTGAGCAGGCAGCCAGAGGCGGGGCTGGATCTGAGGACCCTGAGACCCTGACCTGAGCTGAAGGCAGATACTTAACCCACTGAGCCACCCAGGGGCCCCAAAGGGAAAGTTTTGAAAGTATATAGAAAATAAAATAAAAATAAAAATATAAAAGATTGATTTTATGTGAGGTATGTTTTCTGACCACAATGAAATTAAACAGGAAATCAGTAACAATAAGAATTTTAGAAAAATTCCAAATATTTTGAAATTAAGCAACACGTTTCTAAATAATCTATGGGCAAAAGAAGAAATCAGGAGAAACCAGAAGAATATTAGATAATATTCTGAATAAGAATGGAAACAGGATATCACATTATATAGAGCATAGCTAAAGCATTGCTTGGAGGAAAATGTACAGTTTTAAATGTCTATGCAGTTGAGCCTTGAACTTCACAGGTTTGTACTGCATAGGTCCACTGGTATATAGATTTTTTTTCAATACATATATAGGATTTTTTTTTTTTTAATATTTGTAACCATTTGAAAAACTTGCAGAGGAACTGCATAGCCTAGAAATAACAAAAAATTAAGTAAAAGGTATGTCATGGATGTATAAAATATATGTATATACTAGGTTTTTCTTTATCATTTACTACTATAAAATATACAAAATCTATTGTGTAGGACTGTTGAATCACAGACCTGTACCTCTGAAACAAATAATACATTATATGTTAAAAAAAAAAAGAAGATAGTAGGAAGGGGAAAATGAAGGGGGGAATCAGAGGGGGAGACAAACCATGAGAGACTATGGACTCTGAGAAACAAACTGAAGGTTCTAGAGGGGAGGTGGGTGGGGGAATGGGTTAGCCTGGTGATAGGTATTAAAGAGGGCACATATTGAATGGAGCACTGGGTGTCATATGCAAACAATGCATCATGAAACACTACATCAAAAACTAATGATGTAATGTATGGTGATTAACATAACATAATAAAATAAAATTTAAAAAAGAAAAAAATAATAAATCCATATTGAAAATAAGTGATCAGGAATAAATGAGGACAGAATGAGATCATCTTCCCTAAAGTTAAATGGGGCTTAAGGGTAGGGAGGAGGCAGGAAACTAGTGAAGAAGGCTGGGATGATTAATCAGCCAGTGGGCAGATATATATCCATCTAATAAGGAGAATATCAAGATTGTTTTATAATTGGGGCACCTGGGTGGCTCAGTTGGGTAAGCACCTGTTTTTGGCTCAGGTTATGATCTTGGGGTCCTGGGATCAAGCCCCACATCAAGCTCTGCACTCAACAAGGAGTCTGCTTCTCCTTCCCCCTCTGCCCCTCCCCCCTGCTTGTGCTCTCTCTCTCTCTTAAGTAAATAAAAAAATAATCTTAAAAAAAATATAAAAATTTAAAATTTATCAAAACTTATGCACACAAACACTGACTGTACTTGGTGCCATTTGCAGTCAAAATAAATGTAAAAAACATACAGATGCAGTATTACATTATAAATGTCTATAATTAACTGTAGAGCATACTGTACTATGGTAAGAATTTCATAGCCACCTCCTGTTGCTATTGCTGTGACGTGCAAGTGTTGTGAGTATCCACTTAAAATGTGCATGTGATGCTAATCATCTCCATGTGAATAGTTTGTCTCTCCAGTAAATTGCATATGGAAGTAAAAAGTGATCTCCTGTGGTTCCCACTATTAGGAGTTAAGTTTTGGAGGAGTCAAAAGTTATAAGTAGATTTTCAACTGCATGGGGGTCAATGTAGTAACCCAGTGTTGTTCAACGGTCAACTTTATTTTTGAAGAAGAAAGGTCTCAGATCAATAACCTAAGCTTCCACCTTAGAAATAGAAACAGGAGAGTAAACTGAACACAAGACAATATTAGAAAGTAAACAATAAAGATCAGAATGGAAATCAGTGGGGGAGAAAAAAGAAAACACAAAAATAATAGAGAAAACTCAGTGAAATCAAAAGTTGGTTCTTTGAGAAGTTTAACAAAATTGATAAATCTCTAAGTAGACTAAGAAAAAAAGGGGGGGACCCAAATTAGCTAAATCAGAAAAGAAAGAGGGGATACAACCACTAATCCTAGACATTAAAATGGTTATAAGAGCATATTATGAACAATTTCATGTCATTTTTAGAAATTGACAAGCTGATTTTATGTGGAAATTCAAAGGACCTAGGAAAGCCAAAACAATTTTGAGAAAGAAAAACAAAGTTGGAGGCCTTACATCATCTAATTTCAAACCTTATTATAAAGCTACCACAATCTGAGGGAGGAGCAAGATGGCCGAGGAATAGGAGACCTGGATTTCGTCTGGTCCCAGGAATTCAGCTAGATAGGGATCAAACCATTCTGAACACCTACGAACTCAACAGGAGATCGAAGAAAAGAATAGCAACAACTCTCTGAACAGAAAAGCAACCACTTTCTGGAAGGTAGGACGTGTGGAGAAGTGAATCCAAGGCAATATTCAGGAGGATAGACGGCGGGGGAGGGGGCCTCTGTCAGCCGCTTCTGGCAAGTGATAGAGCCATGGAGCACAAAATCGGGACTTTTAAAAGAAGTTGGCTCCGTTGAGGGACGTCACTCCAGTGGCTAAGTGGGGGGTGGAACCCTCGCTGGGACAGTGTGGTCTCAGGACCCTTGGGGTCATAGGAAGACCAGGGGTGCCTGAGTGCGGCAGAGCTCCCAGGTATTGGAGCAGGGAAGCTGGCTGCAGAGACAGAGCAGAGGAGTGGGCTCTCAGCTCAGGGTGGCCATAAACCATGATCCGCAGCACAGTCGGGCCACTGCTCTTCCAGCAGGGACCCAACAAGCGGCAGATCTAGGGAGACGCCCCTTCCTTCCCTGGGAGGAGCAGCGCAGGAGCGCACTGCAGGGATCAGCTGGGCTTGGAGACTCCACACGGGGTCGGGTGCCAGAGATAGAAATGCTCAGTCACAGGCCAGGTGAGCACGGAGTGCGGCCGGACACCGGGAGACGGGAGTGATTGACTGCTTTTCTCTGGGGGCTCACTGAGGAGTGGGATCCTGAGTTCTTAGCTCCTCCAGGGTGGAGATTGGGAGGCTGCCATCTTCACTCTCATCCTCCAAAGCTGTATGGAAAGTTTGCAGGGAACAAAAGCTCCCAAGAGCAAACCCAAGCACATTACTTAGCCTGGAACGGCAAGGGTGGGGCAATTCTGCCTCCGGCAAAGACATTTGGGAACCACGGCAACAGGCCCCTCCCCCAGAAGATCAGCAAGAACAGCCAGCCAAGACCAAGTTTACCGATCAATGAGAATGGCAGAACTCCAGTGCTAGGGGAATACTGCACATAGAATCCATGGCTTTTTCCCCATGATTCCTTAGTCTTTCAAAGTGAATTTTTTTTAACTGTCTTTTCTTTTTTTGAATTTTTCTTTTTCCCTTCAACCAACATCTTATCAATCCCTTTTTTTTAAAAAAAAATCTTTTTTATTTTTCATTTTTAGATTCATATTCTATCCCTTCATAGTAGTTACCCTTATTTTTGGTATATATATATAAGTTGTTCTCCCTTAAAAATTTTGGGATATAGTATCTTCTAACAGGTCAAAATATACCCTAAATCTCTAGTGTATGGCTTTATTCCAGTCTTCTGCCTGATCACATTCTCTCCCCCTTTTCTTTTCTAAATCCTCTTCTTTCTTTTTTCAACCAACTTCTTACCGTATCAATTCCTTTTATAAAATTTTTTATACTTTTCATCTTCACAGTCATATTCCATCCCTTCATCATATTAACCCTTATTTTTGTACATATATAAGTTTTACTTTCTTTAAAATTTTGGGAGGCACTTTCTTCTAACAGACCAAAATATGCCCAGAATCCCTAGTGTGTGGCACTGATCTATGCACCAACCTGATCATATTTGATCATATTCTGTTTTCTTTGTTTTGTTTTGTTTTTGTTTGTTTGTTTTTTATCTTTTTCTTTTTCTTTTTTTTCCTTTTTTCTTTCTTTCCCTTTCTTTTCCCCCAGTTTCAGGTCTTTTCTGATTTGTTTAGAATATTTTCTGGGGACATTTTTATCCTGTTAGCATTTTGTCCTCTCATTCATCTATTCTCCTCTGGACAAAACGACAAGATGAAAAAAATCACCTCAACAAAAAGAACAAGAGGCAGTACCGACTGCCAGGGACCTAATCAATATGGACATTAGTAAGATATCAGAACTAGAGTTCAGAATTACGATTTTAAAGATACTAGCTGGGCTTGAAAAAAGCATGGAAGTTATTAGAGAAACCCTTTCTGGAGAAATAAAAGAACTAAAATCTAACCAAGGCTAAATCAAAAAGGCTATTAATGAGGTGCAATCAAATATGGAGGCTCTAACTGCTAGGATAAATGAGGCAGAAGAGAGAATCAGTGATATAGAAGACCAAATGATGGAAAATAAAGAAGCTGAGAAAGAGAGAGATAAACAACTACTGGATCACGAGGGCAGAATTCGAGAGATAAGCGATACCATAAGACAAAACAACATTAGAATAATTGGGATCCCAGAGAAGAAGAAAGAGAGAGAGGGGCAGAAGTTATATTGGAGCAAATTATAGCAGAGAACGTCGCTAATTTGGGGAAGGAAACAGGCATCAAAATCCAGGAGGCACAGAACCCCTCTCAAAATCAATAAAAAATAGGTCAACACCCCGACATCTAATAGTAAAACTTACGAGTCTCAGAGACAAAGAGAAAATCCTGAAAGCAGCTCGGGAGAAGAGATCTGTAACCTGCAATGGTAGAAACATTACACTGGCAACAGACCTACCCACAGAGACCTGGCAGGCCAGAAAGGACTGGCATGATATCTTCAGAGCACTAAATGAGAAAAATATGCAGCCAAGAATACTATATCTAGTATTCTAGATATAGTAGGCTGTCATTGAAAATAGAAGGAGAGATAAAAAGCTTCCAGGAAAAACAAAAACTAAAGGAATTTGCAAACACAAAACCAGCCCTATAAGAAATATTGAAAGGGGTCCTCTAAGCAAAGAGAGAGCCTAAAAGTAACATAGACCAGAAAGGAACACAGACAATATACAGTAACAGTCACCTTACAGGCAATACAATGGCACTAAATTCATATCTTTCAATAGTTACCTTGAATGTAAATGGGCTAAATGCCCCAATCAAAAGACACAGGCTATCAGACTGGATAAAAAAACAAGACCCATCGATATGCTATCTGCAAGAGACTCATTTTAGACCCAAAGACACCCCCAGATTGAAAGCGAGGGGGTGGAAAACCATGTACCATGCTAATGGACACCAAAAGAAAGCTGGGGTGGCAATCCTTATATCAGACAAATCAGATTTTAAACCAAAGACTGTAGTAAGAGATGAGGAAGGATATTATATCCTACTTAAAGGGTCTATCCAACAAGAAGATCTAACAATTGTAAATATCTATGCCCCTAACATGGGAGCAGCCAGTTATATAAGGCAATTAATAACAAAAGCAAAGAAACACATCGACAACAATACAGTAATAGTGGGGGACTTTAACAGCCCCCTCACTGAAATGGACAGATCATCTAAGCAAAAGATCAACTAAAGACTAACTAAACTAAAATAAAGACTTTAAATGACACACTGGACCAAATAGACTTCACAGATATATTCAGAACATTCCATCCCAAAGCAGCAGGATACACATTTTTCTCTAGTGCCCATGGAACATACTCCAGAATAGATCACATCCTAGGTCACAATCAGGTCTCAACTGGTACCAAAAGATTGGGATCATTCCCTGCATATTTTCAGGCCACAATGCTTTGAAACTAGAACTCAATGACAAGAGGAAAGTTGGAAAGAACTCAAATATATGGAGATAAAGAGCATCCTACTAAAGAATGAATGGGTCAACCAGGAAATTAAAGAGGAATTTAAAAAATTCATGGAAACAAATGAAAATGAAAACACAACTGTTCAAAATCTTTGGGATGCAGCAAAGGCAGTCCTAAGAGGAAAGTATATAGCAATACAAGCCTTTCTCAAGAAACAAGAAGGGTCTCAAATACACAACCTAACACTACACCTAAAGACGCTGGAGAAAGAACAGCAAATAAAGCCTAAACCCAGCAGGAGAAGAGAAATAATAAAGATCAGAGCAGAAATCAATGAAATAGAAACCCAAAGAACAATAGAACAGATCAACGAAACTAGGAGCTGGTTCTTTGAAAGAATTAACAAGACTGATAAACCCCTGGCCAGACTTATCAAAATGAGAGAAATGATCCAAATCAACAAAATCATGAATGAAAGAGGAGAGATCACAACCAACACCAAAGAAATACAAACAATTCTAAGAACATATTATGGGCAACTATATGCCAGCAAATTAGATAATCTGGAAGAAATGGATACATTCCTAGAGATGTATCAACTACCAAAACTGAACCAGGAAGAAATAGAAAACCTGAACAGACCTATAACCACTAAGGAAATTGAAGCAGTCATCAAAAATCTCCCAAGAAACAAGAACCCAGGGCCTGATGGCTTCCCAGGGGAATTCTACCAAACATTTAAAGAAAAATTAATACGTATTCTTCTGAAACTGTTCCAAAAAATAGAAATGGAAGGAAAACTTCCAAGCTCGTTTTATGAGGCCACCATTACCTTGATCCCCAAACCAGACAAAGACCCCTTCAAAAAGGAGAATTACAGACCAATATCCTTGATGAACATGTATGCAAAAATTCTCACCAAAATACTAGCCAAAAGCAACAGTACATTAAAAGGATTATTCACAATGACCAAGTGGGATTTATCCCTGGGCTGCAAGTTTGGTTCAACATCCGCAAATCAATCAATGTGATACAATACATTAATAAAAGAAAGAACAAGAACCATATGAACCTCTCAATAGATGCAGAAAAAGCATTTGACAAAGTACAGCATCCTTTCTTGATCAAAACTCTTCAGAGTGTAGGGATAGAGGTTACATACCTCAATATCATAAAAGCCATCTATGAAAAACCCACAGCAAATATCATTCTCAATGGGGAAAAACAGAGCTTTCCCCCTAAGGTCAGGAACGCGGCAGGGATGTTCACTATCACACTGCTATTCAACGTAGTATTAGAAGTCCTAGCCACAGCAATCAGACAACAAAAAGAAATAAAAGGCATCCAAATCAGCAAAGAAGAAGTCAAACTCTCACTCTTTGCAAATGATATGATACTTTATGTGGAAAACCCATAAAACTCCACCCCAAAACTGCTAGAACTCATACAGGAATTCAGTAAAGTGGCAGGATATAAAATCAGTGCACAGAAATCAGTGGCATTCCTATACACCAACAACGAGACAGAAGAAAGAGAAATTAAGGAGTCGATCCCATTTACAATTGCACCCAAAACTATAAGATACCTAGGAATAAATCTAACCAAAGAAGCAAAGAATCTGTACTCAGAAAACTATAAAATACTCATGAAAGAAATTGAGGAAGACACAAAGAAATGGAAAAACGTTCCATGCTCATGGATTGGTAGAACAAATATTGTGAAGATGTCAATGCTACCTAGAGCAATCTACACATTCAATGCAATCCCCATCAAAATACCATCCACTTTTTTCAAAGAAATGGAACAAATAATCCTAAAATTTGTATGGAATGAGAAAAGACCCTGAATAGCCAGAGGAATGTTGAAAATAAAAGCAAAGCTGGTGGCATCACAATTCTGGACTTCAAACTCTATTACAAAGCTGTCATCATCAAGACAGTATGGTACTGGCACAAAAACAGGCACATAGCTCAATGGAACAGAATAGAGAGCCCAGAAATGGACCCTCAACTCTATGGTCAACTAATCTTCAACAAAGCAGGAAAGAATGTCCAATGGAAAAAAGACAGTCTCTTCAACAAATGGTGTTGGGAAAATTGGACAGCCACATGCAGAAGAATGAAACTGGTCCATTTCCTTATACCACACACAAAAATAGACTCCAAATGGTGGAAAGACCTCAATGTGAGACAGAAGTCCATCAAAATCCTAAGGGAGAACACAGGCAGCAACCTCTTTGACCTCAGCCGCAGCAACTTCTTCCTAGAAACATCGCCAAAGGCAAGGGAAGCAAGGACAAAAATGAACTATTGGGACTTCATCAAGATAAAAAGCTTTTGCACAGCAAAAGAAACAGTCAACCAAACCAAAAGACAACTGACAGAATGGGAGAAGATATTTGCAAATGACATATCAGATAAAGGGCTAGTATCCAAAATCTATAAAGAATTTATCAAACTCAACTCCCAAAGAACAAATGATCCAGTCAAGAAATGGGCAGAAGACACGAACAGACATTTTTGCAAAGAAGACATCCAAATGGTGAACAGATACATGAAAAAGTGCTCAACATTGCTTGGTATCAGGGAAATCCAAATCAAAACCTCAATGAATTATCACCTCACACCAGTCAGAATGGCTAAAATTAACAAGTCAGGAAACAACAGATGTTGGCGGAGATGTGGAGAAAGGGGAACCCTCCTACACTGTTGGTGAGAATGCAAGCTGGTGCAGCCACTCTGGAAAACAGTATGACAGTTCCTCAAAAAGTTGAAAATAGAGCTACCATATGACCCAGCAATTGCACTACTGGGTATTTACCCCAAAGACACAAATGTAGGGATCCGAAGGGGTACGTGCACCCCGATGTTTATAGCAGCAATGTCCACAATAGCCAAACTGTGGAAAGAGCCAAGATGTCCTTTGACAGATGAATGGATAAAGAAGAGGTGGTATATATAGACAATGGAATAATATGCAGCCATCAAAAAGAATGAAATCTTCCATTTGCAACGATGTGGATGGAACTGGAGGGTATTATGCTGAGTGAAATAAGTCAATCAGAGAAGACATGTATCATATGACCTCACTGATATGAGGAATTCTTTTTTTTTTTAAAGATTTTATTTATTTATTTGACAGAGAGATAGAGAGAGAACACAAGTAGGCAGAGAAGCAGGCAGAGGGAGAGGGAGAAGCAGGCTCCCCGCAGAGCAGGGAGCCTGATGCGGGACTCAATCCCAGGACCCTGGGATCATGACCCGAGCAGAAGGCAGCCGCTTAACTGACTGAGCCACCCAGGTGCCCTGATATGAGGAATTCTTAATCTCAGGAAACAAACTGAGGGTTGCTGGAGTGGTGGGGGGGTGGGAGGGATGGGGTGGCTGAGTGATAGACATTGGGGAGGGTATGTGCTATGGCAAGCACTGTGAACTGTGTAAGACTGTTGAATAACAGACCTGTACCTCTGAAACAAATAATAAATTATATGTTAAGAAAAAAAAAAGATAGCAGGAGGGGAAGAATGAAGGGGGGAAGTCGGAGGGGAGATGAACCATGAGAGACTATGGACTCTGAGAAACAAACTGAGGGTTCTAGAGGGGATGGGGGTAGGGGAATGGGTTGGCCTGGTAATGGGTATTAAGGAGAGCACATTCTGCATGGAGCACTGGGTGTTATATGTAAACAATGGACCATGGAACACTACATCAAAAACTAATGATGTAATGTATGGTAATTAACATAACAATAAAAAAATTAAAAAAATAAAGCTACCATAATCAAGGCACTGTGGTATTGCTATAACATCAATGAAACGATAGAACAGAATTGAAAGTCCTTTATATTTATGGTCAATTGATTGTCAACAAGTTGACAAGGCAAGTTAATGGGAAAATTAAAGTTTTTTCAAGAAATGGTTGTGGGAAAATTGAATATCCATATGCAAAATAAATGAGCTTAGACCGGTACCTCACATTATATGTAAAAATTAACTCGAAATGGATCATAGACCTAAATATAATAAATAAAACTATAAAACTTCTGAAAGCACTCAAAGGATAAAATCTTTATGAGGTGTAAGTCAAGATTTCCTAGATAAGATACCAAAGACAAGGGGCACCTGGGTGGCTCAGTTGTTAAGCATCTGCCTTTGGCTCAGGTTATGATCCCAAGGTCCTGGGATTGAGCCCTGCATCGGGCTCCCTGCTTGGCGGGAGGCCTGCTTCTCCCTCTCCCACTCCCCCTGCTTGTACTCTCTCTCTTGCTGTCTCTCTCTCTCTCTGTCAAATAAATAAATAAAATCTTAAAAAAAAAAAAAAAAGATACCAAAGACAAGATCTATAATAGAAAGAAATGATGAATTAAACTTCATCAAAATTTAAAACTTTTGCTTTTCAAAAGATAAAGAGAATGAAGAGGAGCCCTGACCAGGAAAAAAATATTTCCAAATCATCTATCTGATAAAGGTCTTATATCCTAAATTTGAAAAAATTTTTACAACTCCTCAAGAAGACAATAGGATTGAAACATAGGTATGGTAGCCAGGCTCTAAATAGCTGCCAAAGAATTCTTTTCTTTGGTGTTCCCTTGTGTAGTGCCCTCCCATGTTGTTTCACAGTTGCACTGAGTGACCAATGGGCTCTAGCAGGAGTGATGATATGTCACTTCTAAGGCTAAGTCATAAAAGCCATTGAGGCTTGTGCCTTGCTCTCTCCTTTGGATCAATCATTCTCAGATAAGCTAGCTGTCAGGTTATGAGGAAAGTTTCAGTTAACAGTCTTGTGAGTGAAACATCTTGAAAGTGGATCCTTCAGTCCCAGTCAAGACTTAGGTGATTGACGTCTTAATTGCAATCTCATGAGAGACATGGAACCACAAACACTAAGCTAAGCATCTCCTAGATTCTTTTTTTTTTTTTTTAAAGATTTTATTTATTTATTTGAGACAGAATGAGAGAGACAGAGAGCACATGAGAGGGGGGAGGGTCAGTGGGAGAAGCAGGCTCCCCGCCGAGCAGGGAGCCCGATGCGGGACTCGATCCAGGGACTCCAGGATCATGACCTGAGCCGAAGGCAGTCGCTTAACCAACTGAGCCACCCAGGCGCCCAACATCTCCTAGATTCTTGACCCTCAGAAACTGTGTGAGATAATAATTTTGTTGTTGTTGTTTTAAGGTCACTAAGTTTGGAACAATTTTTTAAATGAAGTAATTGATAACCAATGCAATGGACAAAAGATTTAAATGGATATTTCACCAAAGAAGATCTATGAATGGCTAATTATTACATGAAAAGATGTTCACCATCATTAGTCATTAGGGAAATGCAAATTAAATCCACATTGTGATACACTACAAACACACTAGAATGACTATAATAAAAAATACTGGCAATACCAAGTATTGGTGAATGTGTGGCAAAATGGGAACCTTCACACACTGCTGGTGGGAACATAAAATGTAAAAACGTGTATTAAAAAAATTAATAAACCAACCATACACTCCAGCAATTTTATTCTTAGATATCTACTTAAGAGAAATGAAAACATATGTCCACACAACACTTATATATGATTATTCATAACAGCATTATCCATAATGTTCCCCAAACTGGAAAAAATCTACATGTCCATTGACTGGTGAATGGATAAACAAAATGTAGAAAATCCATAAAAATATGGTATATCTATACAGTGAAGTATTTTTTAGCAATAAAAGGGAACAAAAAACAGATGCACCCTATAATGTGAATGAGCCTCAAAAACATTATGGTAAGTGAAAAGCCAGACACAAAAGACCACATATTGTATTTATTTCACTTACATAATATTTCCAGAAGATTTAAATATGTAGAGACAAAAAACAAATTACTGGTTGCCCGGGGCTGGACATGGGAGTAAGGATTGATTGTAAATGGATATGAGGGAACTTTTGAGGGTAAGGAAAATGTTTTGGCTGGCTCTTAGTTTCAGCTCAGGTCATGATCTCAGGGTCATGAGATTGAGCCCCACATCGGGCTCTGTGCTCAGGGCAGAGTCTGCACTCAGGGCAGAGTCTGCTTGAGTTTCTTTCTCCCTCTGCCTCTGCCCCTCCCTCCTTCTGCTCGTGTGCTCTCTCTCTCTAAAATAAATAAATAAATCTTTAAAACAAAAGAAAGAAATTTGGAAGTTTATACTATCTAATTTTGAGTTTTATTATAAAGCTAACATAATCAAGACAGTGTAGTGGGGGCACCTGGCTGACTGTTGGTAGAGCATGCAACTCTTGATCTTGGGGTCATGAGTTTGAGTCCCATGTTGGGCATAGAGTTTACTTTAAAAAAAGACAGTGTGGTATTGGCATAAAATATGGGCACTTACAAAGATTTGTATGCCTGCAATAGGTGAATTTTATGGTATATGAATTATACCTCAATAAAGCTGCTACAAATAATATGAAAGAGGTACAGAGAACTGTGATAGAGGGAGAACCTAATTTTAAATGAAGGCACCTGGGCAAAATATGAATGTGCAGAAATTGAGGTAGAATTCAAAGATGAAGAACTTGTGGTAGTGGTTTAAAGGTAAAGGCAGTTCTGGTCTGCAGAAAGATTAAGGATGCAAGGCTGTGTATGGGGTGCCTGGGTGGCTCAGTCGGTCAAGTGACCCACTCTTGATTTCAGATCAGGTCATGATCTCAGGGTTGTGGGATGAAGCCCAGCTTCGGGCCCTGCGCTCAGCAGGGAGTCTGCTTGAGATTCTCTCTCTCCCTCTGCTCTGCCCCTCCTCCACTCTCTGTCTCTCAAATAAATAAATCTTTATTTATTTATTTATTTATTTATTTATTTATTTATTTATTTATTTATTTACTTTTAAAGATTTTATTTATTTATTTGACAGAGAGAGACACAGCGAGAGCAGAAACACAAGTATGGGGAGTGGGAGAGGGAGAAGCAGGCTTCCCGCGGAGCAGGGAGACCGATGTGGGGCTCGATCCCAGGACCCTGGAATCATGACCTGAGCTGAAGGCAGACACTTAACAACTGAACCACCCAGGCATCCCTCAAACAAATAAATCTTTTAAAAACAGAGATAGATGCAAGGCTATGGAATAAGCCATTTTGACATGATTAGGAGCCTAGTGTCTGTAGTGGTGAGTGTGTAGAATTAAGAGTAGATGTGGAATGACAGACATTTATCTTATAGGCCATGGGAAAAACTAACCTCATAATTTCCAGTCCTGACCTCTCCTTTATACCTCATACTAAAAAGTCTATTTGCAAGACTTCACCACTGATGTCCCCACACATCTTAAATTAAACATGCTCTAATTTGTTGCTAACTCCTTCCCAAGTTCTCTTTCTCAGTTGATGACTACACCATCCACCCACTTGCTCAAGATAGAAACTTAATTATTTTTAATGCTTCAGGGTTTGTTTCTCCACATCAGATCAATCAGCAAGTTTTACTGCTTTATTTTACTTCCTACATTTTTCTCTGATCTTTATTTCTTAACCTCTGTACCTTAACTATCTTAGATCAGACTCTAGTCTTCTTGCTGGACTGTTGAAATTATCATCAAGGTAGTTTCCTTGTTTCTAATCCTGCCTCATTAGAGTATATTTATAACATAGTTTTCAGTGATTAATTTGAAATTCAGATCTGATCATGTCAATCCCTTGATTAAAACCCTTCAACTGCTTCAACGTCTCATCATCTAATGGAAAAAGTTCAGGGTATTCAACCAGACTTTTCATTTCTGACACATGCCTATCAGACTGTCTTACCAGTCCCTACTGCTTTCTAACTCTATCTTACCGTTATGCTTTTCTCAGTCTTCCCACATCTACCCAACTATCTTCACTGATAAGGCCCAACTCAGTACTTTCAGGAAGTTCTCTTTGAACTCTATCTCCTTTGTGCTTGATTAGATGGTGTTGTCACCAAGTTGGGCATTTTTTTTTTCATCATTGTTTGCCACATTTTGCATTACAATGAATAGTTTATGTGTTTCTCTCTTTCCAAGTTGTGAGTCCCCTGAAAATAGGGCTTGCATCTTTCTCACATTTGTAATCCAAGAGTCTACCACTATATCTGATGCACAGGAGAAGCACAAAATGTACTTACTGAGTGAAATGAATGGATGGGTCAAAGTAGATAATCACTGGTGATGTAGAGAATGGATTGGAGAGGGAGAAAGCTTGAGTAAATGGCATCATTTTAAAAATGGTTCAGGTGAGAGTTAATGAAGCTCCATCTTTTTAAAATTTTAGCAATCAGACAAGGAAGACATATTTCATGAAACTTTAGAAGTAGATTAATTTTTAGTGTTCTTGAATTTGACAAGACTCAGCAGTACACAATACAAAATAAGTTTTTTTTTAAAAATATTCTATTTATTTATTTGAGAGAGAGAGAAAGAAAATGAGTGAGGGGGGAGGGGCAGAGGGAGAGGGAAAAGTAGACTCCCCGCTGAGCCGGGAGTCTGATGCGGGGCTCAATTCCAGGATCCCAGGATCCCAGGACCCCGGGATCATGACCTGAGCTGAAGGCAGATGCTTAACTGACTGAGCCACTCAAGTGCCCTCAAAGTAGGTTTAATAGTGTGCCACAGCAAATGGTAGGTGTGAATCTGAAGCATGTCCCTGTGCTTCGTTCTAAGCTTAGGATGCCAAGCCTTCTCCATCTCAAGTGGCAAATATCACTGATTAGTGTGGCCACCAAGGGTGCTGTGTTTAGAAGGACTTTAAAACCACATATCAGTTCCTTAGAAGAAATTACCACAATCAATTATTAATGTCTGTCATTCTGTCATGGTTACAGAAAGGTAGTGTGACTCTGTGAAATTAGAGGATTTTTCCCAAACTGTATTTGTTCCTATTCAACACCAAATGAATGACTTGCATATGTAAATGGCATGCTTATCTAAATTACAGATAACACAAAACTAGGAAGACAATAAATATGTTGGGCAGCAATCATATCAAAATGAATTTATAGCTGGCAGCATTGCTCTACCAAAATTAAATGCAGCTGGATTAAATGTACAATACTATACTTGGGTTAGAAAAATCTTCTTAGATGTTGGAAGAGAAAAATATTTAAGAATTTGATGTAATAGCAAACACAATAGAAGTAAATAGCATGTTGAGGCAAGAAGCGTAATGCCCTAAGGAAGGTAATAGTTCTGGTTTACTCTGTGATGACCTAACTTGACTGGGCATTTGTCCTTAAATTTTGGCATTCACTTTAAAAGGAACTTTGAAGGATGCCTGTCTGGTTCTGTCAGTAGAGCATGCGACTCTTGATCTCAGGATCTTGAGTTCAAGCCTCATGTTGGCCATCGTGTTTACTTGGAAAAAAAATAAATAAAAGGAATTTTGAGAGGAAACATGAAACCATATTATACTGGAAAAGTGAAATGAAGTTGAGTGGAAAATGGAACATTATCATGTGGAAGATGGGTTTGACTTATCCTCCATCTAAATTCTAGAACAACACTGGACACATGGATAGGCAAAAGAAAAGGAGGCTGGGATTTAATCCCAAGGATTAGAGGACTCTAAAAATAAAATTGGCTGCCTTGAAAGAGTGTCACTGCTTACTACACCACTTACTTGCCAAGAACCCATTGTGTTACTGGTTTCTGTCCAGAACTAACACCTAGGTCTACATCTAACACTGGCTGATTGATTTTTTCATGAATTCAACTATATTATAGAGCATTTTGGGCATGAGATGCTGAAGATTGAGTTCTGGTGCTGGTTTTGCCACTAAAAAACAATAATGAGGGTGATCCTTTTAAATATGAATTAGATTATATCATTTCTCTGTTCAAAGCTCTCAAATGGCTTCTCATTTCCTTCAGAGAAAAATTCAGATCTCAATGTCTTCAAGGTTCTACACTTTCTGGTCTCCTTTTATCTCCAATCTTCTACTTCTCCTTGCTCTATCTCCTATTTGTCTCACCTGAATACTCAAACTGGCTTCTGGGCTATTCCTCAAATATCCCAGACACATTCTGACCATAGAGCTTTTGTTCTACCAGAGCTTTGCCTAAAATTTTTTTATGTTTCGTAGAATTTCCAAATGCACAGTTTTTGCTTGAAATTTTAGATGCATAGGACTTCTTGAGGCATTGGAAAAGTTGACAACAATGAATTCACATTCCTAGATAGGAACATCAGCCAAGCTGAGCAGTTTAGCACTTCTTCCTTTGAATGGGACATGGGTTTTCCAGTTCATCACAGGTCCCAACCATGCTGAAACACACATTAATTACTAGTTTTGCCTCCAAAGGACCTGGTAGTGCATTAACAGTGCTTCTCAAATTTTAATCTGCATAGAATCACCTGAGAACTTGTTAGAATCAAAACTACTGGGCCAACCCCAAATATTCTGATTGAGGAGGTCTGGTTGGGGCCCCCAAATGTGCATCTCTAATAAGCTCCCAGGTGCTAAATTTATGGTCTGAAGACTAAATTTCAAATGGCATTATATTATAATATTTTCATTTATGGTAGTTTTTTCTTCCCAAATATTTTATTTTAAAATTAATAATCAGGAACTGGTGTTTTTAAAATATATATTACTAAATCCTGAATATTATTGTACTTTATTGTGTACAAATGGTAACAATTAAGCTGCTTAGTCCCCTTATACCTTCAGGTCATGAATTTTTGGTTCTTTGCTCCCCCAAGGTAAATCAGCTGTCTTTTGAGTTTAGCCTGAGATACAGTGTTAAGAATTGGCTCTCCAGAGGGGCACCTGGGTGGCTCGGTTGGTTAAGCGACTGCCTTCGGCTCAGGTCATGATCCTGGAGTCCCGGGATCGAGTCCCGTATCGGGCTCCCTGCTCAGCAGGGAGTCTGCTTCTCCCTCTGACCCTCCTCCCTCTCATGCTCTCTGTCTCTCATTCTCTCTCTCTCAAATAAATAAATAAAAAATCTTAAAAAAAAAAAAAAAGAATTGGCTCTCCAGAATAAACTAAACAGGTATTAGCATTTCAATAGCAACTTATATCTGAGTTATTTTGAAAATGCATCTGGTACCAAATATTAATAACTTCATAATAACAGAGAAACCAAGACTCATGACTGGGAGGTGATGATCATCATCAAATAGTATTTATGGAGCACATGTGGCCCATCTTTTAGACAAAACTGGGACTAGCAATAAATCTCACTATGAGGATGAAGCAGAGTTGATGACCAAAGGAATACATCATATTCTAGGGGATTGCTTAGGGTATTCTCTCAGATCTCACCCAAAAGTTTTAGGAGTTGGAAAACTCACATGCTGTTCAGGAACAGTGGCTGCTGACCTAGGCAGCAATCCTAGGAACTCACGAGAAATGAGTGGGACTGGATATGGCTCAGAATTAAGACTACTTCTTCTGAAAGAACTTATTTCCCATCCATTGGTGGCAGAGGCATAACTCTATCAAATTCTATAGGGAAAACTCAACAGATTGGCTCTTAGGGGCTGATACTACTTAGGAACTACTATGAACATAGAGCAGTCACTGACTCTTAACTCCACTTGTTCTGGCTGTGAGAGAGAAATCTGACTTTTGATCCCAGAGGATATTGAAGCATACATTCTTTACTTGAAGTCAAGCCAGGTAGCAGTCTGTTGTCTTTGTGCTCCTTCTCCAGTTGTTTCTCTGGATTGGAGTCTGGTATCTCTTTTCCTGGTATCAGCTAGTCTAAGAGTCAGTAAACAATTATCTGCTGAGACTATATGCCAGACACCATTCTAGGCACAGGAGATCTAGCAGTGAACAAAGAGTTAAGCTCCTGCTCTCAAGGAACATACATTCTAATTGTCTAAGATAGACACGGAGCACATAAATTAATAATTAAGCTAAATTCATTTACTGTAAGTGCCTTCAAACAGATAAAAGAGGGGTAAAGTGATAGAGAATGACAGAGGTGGAGGGGGTGCTTCACCTGGGGAAGTCAGAGAAGGCCTCTTTAAGGAGGGCAGATGCTTCAAGCAGAGGAATGGCATGTGAAAAGGCCCTGAGAGAGAAAGAGAGTTGGACTTTTCAAGAGAGCAAAAGAAGGTGGAAAGTGTAGACAGATGAGGGCAGAAAACAGATGGGGCCAAGATCATTTAGAACCTCATGGACCATGTTATGTATTTCTGTTCCATTGTATGTATAATGAGAAGCCATTGGAGGAATTTAAGCAAGGGAGTAACATAATTTAATTTATATATTAGAAAGTCCTGTGTAGGGGATAAAATATAGCGGACTAGGGTCTGGTTAGGGAGACCTATGAAGAGCTATTCCTGTAGTTCAGACTGATAATGATGTTGGCTGGAATTTAGTTTTAGGAGCAGAGTTGGTAAGAAATGGTAGATACAACAGGATATGGGATGATAAGAAAAGACAGACCTCAAGAAGGACTTCTAGATTTTTGACCTGAGCAAGTGGGTGGTACTTCCCCACTCTCCATTTAATAAACTATGGAGGACTGTAAAGGGCTTGAGAATGGATTTGGATGGAGGCCTGGCATGGAATCAGGAGATCTGTATTGGCTATATTATGTGGAGATGCCTATTGTATGTCCAAGAGGAGATATTGTGGAGGCAGTTGATACATAAATCTGGTACCCAGGGGATAGGCACGAAGTTGAGGTAAAAATTTGACTCATCAACATATGGATAGTCTTTGAAGGGTTTTATCTCTTATGTGGTCCAGTGGATGAAAGAGCCCTGATAAAATGGCCCTTTCAGCATCAAGGCACCTTGCGAAGTTTAATGCAGAAAGGACTCAGGATTCAGAAGTTAAGATAAAGGAGCAGGTACCTCCAGTAAACCAGCAGAATCATTTTTAGGTAGCAGACCTTTGGACTGCTGGTGGGTATCTAGACAAGCTAAAGTTGTGAGCTTTCTTTGACAAGGTGATTGCGTGTTTAGAGTTAAACATTCTCATGCATTTCCTCTGAAAATGACATAGACTAGGTACATAGAAATGTTAGACTCACCTGAAGGGGGTAAATCTCTGTTAGTATTTAACTTTTAAACTTCCACAGGCTTTTAAATAAAGATGGTGTAATAATACACCCCTAGGGTTTGGTACAATGGTAAATACTAGGCAAAGGAGACAGAGAGACCTAGGTTCAAATTCCCATCCTCCCATTTACTAGGTTAGGCAGGTAATTCAGCCAGTTTCCTCATCTGTAAAATAGGGATACTTAATTTATTGTTGGAAACATTAAAGATAAAGTATATTATCTGGCATCTAGAAGTCTACCAAGGACTAATTTAACTGTGGTTATTATTTTTAAAACTGAGACATGGACATTAGAGCTTGAGGTCCATATATGGGAATGGTAGGTCTCATCTTAGATTGTTTAGATTAATAACTAACATCATAATACATGAGTTTTCTTTCTTTTATAATTTTGAGCTGATTCTATGGTATCTATCAAGGGCTGCTCAGCTGCACGATTTCAAAGCAATGTCTGTTTGGCAGCCTGAACAGGAGGCCCAAAGAAGTGAACACAGCCCTCCAATAAGTGAAGAGAAGACAGGAAACACACAAATGGCAAAGTTAATCATGTGTCCTTGGCCCAGTGGCTTACCTTCTCTGACCTGCAACTTCCACATCTTTAAAACTGTGACATTTGAGGTCATGCCTTCTTCATAAAATTTCTAAAGCAACTAGCACAGTAAAAAATTAAAATAAAACAAAAATTTCTTCCTCACCCTCCTACCCCCCATTCCAAAAATCTGAATCCATGGTTGACAGCACTTAATGATAAAATAATAGCGAGATCTTCAGTCTTTCTTGTGGGCCCCACGCTATGAATTGCAGCAGGTCTTTTGCTAGCCTTTGGTCCTATAAAGACCTAGAGACACTGGCTCAGAGACTGGCTTGCTTGGCAGAGCCTTTTCTGCTTTCCTTGTGCAGCTCAGAACCAAATAAATAATTAAACTCTTAAGTTGAGTAACTGATTTTCAGCAAGTGAATTTCTCCTATGAACTGTGAGAGAGTTTAGTTGAAATGGGTACTGCATGAAAATCTATTATTTTACAGAGCCTACAGTTTTCTGCAAACCCTATAAATATTTCTTTCTGAATGAACAGTATATTCCAGTAGGTGGAGGGTTACCTTAATCACCTAAATTGTGTGACTTCAAGATTGATCCCAGGGGCCCCTCAGCCTCAAAGGCCCTAATTTCTAGAGGATTCCTTGGGCAGTAGCCATACTTCTAGATACACAATGAACATTGGCTGCTAGGTAGGTTGTTACATAAAGGTAAAAGGGGATGAGAGTTGCTACATGGTCTGGTTTTTATTTTTATTTTTTGAAGACTGCTAGAATGAACCCTGATTGCAAGTATCATTTTAACTGCATTGTGTGAAATTTCCCTAAGAAAAGTCATTCCTTTTGTTTTTAAGTCATTGCTTTTCTAGAAATGCCCTGTTGAAATTTAGATTCTCCCCAGTCTCTAACACATTAATTGCCATCAGTTATAGACATCTTAGAGGAGGTTGATGTAGGAAAGAAGAAGGTAAAAAAATAAATTTATTTTACTACACAGAAGATCTAGACTATGGGTGGTGAGAAAAATCTAGTTGTTATGCTGTGAGAGAGCAAGCATAAAGGAGGCTGAGAGTTTCCAAATACAGGTTTCCCTATTTCATGGTTTGGCCTTTGGATGGCTTTGATGCAGATTAGCCATAGCATCCTGACTGAGCCTATGTGCTGATAAAGGAATGGAGTGGCTTAGCTTGTGTCAGAGGACCTCAAACACTGTGAGGAGAACAGGCAAGTTGTCCAATAATGTAGAGATGTGATCACTGTCCTTCTGTCTGCCTATAGTTGAGAGGTAAATAATGATAGCTTAGGGCTCTGAGTATGGGTAGTTATTTCACGTGTGTGTGTGTGTGTGTGTGTGTGTGATGGGGCAGGGGAGTCAGATGATCTGAGGTAAGGAAAATAATAAGTAATTATTCTAGGTTCACATGGATGAATATAAATTGGAATCGTCATATGATATGTTCTATAGAACTGTACATATGAGAATATTTTAGATGCCAGGTAACACTAATAAGAAACATAATCTAAGCCAAAATGGTGATTTATAATATGGAATGGGAGCACTAAGATTTCATTTCTACCTCAGTTTTTACCATGGTCCAGTTTATCTTTCAGACAAAAATGCTATCTTTTACCAGTATCTCATGATAAAATACCCTTAAATGTATTTTGTTTGCCTTTGAAAAAGTTCTTTAAAAATTAGACACTATTTTCAAGAGTTTTCTGGATGCTTCCTCCTTCTACAGTCTTATCTTTCATTATTTTCCAAAGTGCATACTCTATGTTAGTAGGTCGTTCTTCCCATGGGTCTGATTTCAAAACATATATTCCTGATCCCAGGAATTTATCACGCTCTCTCCATGTCTAAGAGGTATTTTTCCTTAATTTTAACATATCTAATCCTGCTCATCATTCAGGATGTAACCCAACTGCTACTTCCTCCATGAATTCTTCCCTATTCCTCTAAAACTATATTTGAAATCTTAAGCCGGTGTTGGCAAACTTTTCTATTAGGACTGGATAGTAATTTGTGGACACATAGAATCCCTTGCAATTCTGCTGTGGCAGCCATACCTAATACATTGAAGAATGATCATGGCTTGGTTCCAATAAAACTTTATTCATGAACACTGACATTTAAGATGGGAGGAGTGCTGGCTTCATGGGCATGTGACCAGTGCAAGTTGCTCAGACAGTCCTGTACTTAGAAGGGTCTCATGCTTACTTTAATACTTTGCTATTATCATCTTGAAATTCTTAATCCTTTTTAAACAAGAAGCCCTCATTTTTATTTTTCATTGAGGTCTTATGTACCCAATCCTGGGTGGGAGTACATATTTTATTAAATGTCAGGATTTACTGTAAAGCTATAGGAATTTAGACAATGTGGCTTTGGTGCATGGTTATATAAATTGTTGGACTTCACAGTTCTAAGAACAGAATAGAATTAAGAAATGGTGCATGCTTATATGGACCTTTGATGACAAAGGTGGCACTCACTGCAGAACAGTGGAGAAAGACTGCAAGATGGAACTGAAACAACTGGGTATATATCCTGAAAAAAACATGAAATTGGATCTCGAACTCATACTCAGAACTTAGTGTGGATTATAGACTTAAATGTAAAAGGTAAAACACATAAGGCTTTAGGAGACCATATAGGAACTTCTTCACCTCAGAGTAGATTAAGGTTTCTTACATAAGACACAAAAAACAGTAACCACAATGAAAAAGATTTATAAATTCAACCACATTATTGTAGTTGAAATACTGAGAGGCATGGAGCCCAGCAGCCAACTCCATAAAGTCTCCATTTGACTCTATAGAGTCAAATACCAGGATCACAATACTGGGAATGTAGGATTAAAGGAAAAATTATAGAGGAGATCTGAGAGATAATGGCAGAGAGAAGCAGTAAGGACATAGAGACTATGTTGGCAATCTGGAGCCATTTCCCTTCTAAAGATAAATGATTATAGCCCATCGATTATATCCACATGTTACCTAAACTCCTTTCAGTGGAAAATACAACCTGCGGGGATTGTTCCAGTTATCTATTCCAGCATAACAAACCACTCCAAAACTGAGTGGCTTAAAAGAACAGCAATCATTTATTGTGTCCACGAATCTGAAATTTTGGCCAGGCTCAGCAGAGATGGGTGGGACAGCTCAAATGAGGAGAGAGATTTGCTCCTAAAATTGTTGTTTATATGGCTGCCAGGTTGATTCTGGTTGTTGATTCTTCTTTGACCAACCACTCCATGAGGCACCTCGGGCTTCCACACAGCGTGGTGACTGGGTTTCAAGAGCAAGGATCCCAAGATAATTGGGAAGTAGAAGCTGCCAGTGTCATTTACACTATGCTTTATGAGTCAACTAGCTATAGATTCCAAGGGGAGCGAATGTGGACGCCATTTATCAGGCGGTGGCATGTCAGAGCATCTGGGACCAGTCTTCCACATGAGCAGAAGCAAACATCAAATCTAAGAGATGGAGTCACGAATTTGATAGCCTGAAGGATTACACGTGATTTAATAAAGAGATACCTGCGGCAGTCATTGGAACTGCTGCGATCTGTACTTTGGATCCCTGCACAGTTTTCTGGGTGCAGGAGACATCTGTTTGCTCAGTGATCATGTTAAAAATATATATATATATATGTTTTTCTAGTAACTGGAGAGGGTCCTGATCATTTGGAAGCTCCCAAGAAAAAATTTTCAGGTTTTAGGTTTTTGGTTGAACTCACTGAACATAACCCAATTAGGTGGAAGTACATACAAACCCCTCAGTTTTAAAAAAGACTTTCCTTTATATATGCCTGGTATTCACAGCTGCAACACTGTCTGTCCCATAACAATAAGGCTGATCACACATTCAAAATGACCAGAGGCTGCAAAATAAGTAAATAGATAAGCTTCTATTAAAGATCCCTTAAAATGCTTCCAAGTTATGAAATTGCTCAAGTTTGCTTTGCCTACACATGGAGAAAAACTCATACAATTAAGCTTTGATATTCATATTTCTGATACTGGAGTGGCATATAAAAATTGTAGGATGTCTTCAGGAATAGAACTGATTGTTGAGTGATTCTGAAATCTGTTTGATCTGTAGTTCACATTACCAGGAGAAAGGAAAGAAAACGAAGGGAAATACCTTTCTGAGTGCCCGGCACTGGATGGAGTGCTTTTCATCTGTGATCTCATTTACCCCCCAAACAACTGTCGGTGGCAGGTATCATCAACCCTGTTTTTACAGCTAAAGAAATTGAGGCTCAGAGAGGCTGAATAACTTGGCCAAAGTATCACAAAAGAGTCTTCACAGGTAGGATTTGAACCCATGGCTGTTTGATTGAAAAGCCCTTGCTCTTTCTAATATATTAAACTGCCTCTGAATTCAGAGGCCTGTCCACAGCAAGAACTTGAGAACTTGGTGGTGTTCAGTTTGATATTAAAGGAAGAATTGTGAAGTATTCAAAATGTTGCACATTGAAGCTAATATGTCATTTTACATTGCGTGTCTTTTAGGGTCATAAGCACTTCATATTTCTACATTAAAGTATACCAGAAGGGGTTGAAATATTAACACTTCACATTATCTTTGAGAGAAGCACAAAATCATGCTGTGAGTGGGCATGCTTGGCCTGCAATGGGCTTGATCATCAGGCATGTTGGAACCTCCATTGCAAAAATAGGCCAGGGAGGAAGAATAGGAAGCTAGGAGAGGAAGTCACAAAGATCATGGGCTGGGTGAAGTGATCCAAGTCTAGTGCTGCCCTTTGAGAGAGGAAAGCAACCGTCCAGTATAGTTTCCAAAGGAACCTGGTGAACCTGAAATGATGCAGGCCGGTGTCATCCATTATCCAGCTGGAAAGTGCAGCAATGACCATGTTCTGTCCAACTGGGAGCAGCATTATGTTTTGGTGTTGTCAGTCATCTCGGGAGAGGGGGCCAAGCCACTGGATAGGGTCAAGGGACAAAATCCAGCCTTCCCTACTCTGACAAAAATAGGAAGGAAACTAAAGACTCAACTACATGGACTGAAGGTTAGCGCTGAACTCTAATTCTGGAAGGAAACTGGAGCACTAAACAGGAAATTTAAGGCTGAAGCCTTAGCATACAGACTGGGTACTAGAAAAGGCTGTGCATAATATGACAGATACGCAAGGGCCTGGTGCTCAATGCAGGCTCATCAGATACTATAAAATTAATTCCAGATTCCCATGGCTGGTGAGTCTAAGCTCACAGAATAGTCTGCTTTCCTTGCTTTGTATTAATTTTTGAGGTAAAAAGACATGAGATCTTATAGTGCAACTGGGTCTAAAAGGCAGCTACTGAATAGGCAGTGCAGTTAACTTTTATTCAATCATCCCTTCCATTCTTCATTCATTAAACCATATTTATTCTAGCCCTTTATGTATAGGTATAGTGAAGTTCATTATTATATAACATTTCACAATTTAGGCTAGTAAATACTGCTTATGTAAACCATGCATGATTAGTTAATTTGGTCTAATATTATTTCTGATCAATCAGCAAACACAAAATCAATAATAAGTGCCTACTATGCATTAATTTCTTTACCTGATCAAGAAATCCTATCATTTCTGATAGCTTTTTTCATCAATAATTACGTATCTCTTATATTTGTATTCTTTCCCTTGAAATTCCCTTTTTTATTTTCTCCAGTCTGAAGAGATATTCAAGTGTCTTTGAAACAAAAGAATCCTCCTTTGAACCTTATCCAACATTAAAATAATACCCAGTATGTGCTGGATACAGTTCTACATGTTTTGTATGTCATCAGCTATAGCAACCTTGTAAAGTGGATAATATTATTTCTCCAATTTATGGATAAGGACACTGAGGCACAGAAAGGTCAAATGAATGGTTCAAGATCACACAGGTAGAGTTCAAGCAGGGACTTAAACCCAAGCAATCTGGCTCCTGAGTGTGTCTGTTTTCCTCTGTGTCATGTTCCTCTCTGGGAGTCCTCTTTACCTCTCCATCTTCTCCTCTCCTCTCCTCCCTTCTCCTCCTCTCTCGTCTTCTCTTCCCTTCTCTCTTCTCAGTCACTTTTCATGAAGGATTGTCTGCCCTATCAGGTTTCATCACCTGTATTCCATTTGATTCACACACCTCTCCAGATTTGTTTGGCCCCTGCTACCTCCCTGGTGCTTGGCTGCTTGCTCAATGGAGAATTTCCATATACACAGCTGTCTTCTCCCTTAATGTTTATTGTGGATTCCCCCAGGGCAATGGCTGGGCCCTGGCATTCCAGATCACACTTTCCCAGGAAAGAGTCACAGCTGTTCCAGTGCCAAGGTCTGAGCTGACTGGATCCACAAAGGCTCTGGCTCCTTCCACCACAAAGGACTCAGATGCAGAGCCGTGTGGCAGTGACAGCCCTGGAAGGCCCTGCAGCACAACTTGGGAGTAAGGGGAGTTAAAGTCCCTTAAGGTAAACTTTGACCAGTGGGAGAGGAGAGATGGAGTTTGGGGCAGGAGGAGATCCAGCAGATAAATTGCTCTTCCTCTTTCCCCCTCTTGGATTATTCCACACGGTGAGTGGTTCCACATGGTCTATCCAGACAATAAGCAGCCCGCTGGATTTTCTCAAAAATCTGTAGACTGCTCATCTTGCACCTCTTTATATTTGCTTTCCCTCTCTCCAACTTCATGTTCTTTTTTCCTCACTCCTGCTACCCTGAGATTGCATCTCTCCATGAAGTACTGGCTTCAGGCTCCATTTTCTATGGATTTCTAAGACACTAGGTTTTCTTCCACTGCAGTAGGCTATACGCCCACTTCTCTACTCCAACTGTTTTCACTGAGATTACCAGTGATCTCACTGCTAAATTGAATGAACATTTTTCAGTTCTTATTTTGTTTGAATTCTTCACTGCATTTAACATTTTGACCATTTCTCCCCACTACATCATGATCATATGTTCCCCTGGTTCTCTTCTCATCTGCTCAATGCTGCTATTTATATCATTTAGGTGCCATTTCCTTAACCAGACTTTAAATGCTGGAATTGCTCAAGATTCTCAACTTTGCTCTTTTTTTTTTTTTCTTAAATCTCTCTGTAGTTATTTCAACTTCTCTCATGGTTTCAACTACCTGTAATTTAATAGAGTCCAAATCCATTTGTTTAGCACAGAACCTTCCTCCTGAACTTCAGAGCCTGGATTTCTATTCCCCATCTGAATATTCTAGAAGCACATGCCACTTGTTATGTGCACAACTAAACTTACACCTGCAAGTCTATGTTGGTGTTGAATGTCTTTCATTTATACTTCAAGATCCACTTTCCACCCTTAAGTACCCTGCTTTGGGCTCAGGAAGGTGGACTTGTATGGACTACCAGAGCTCTCAAGAGCAACCTCTTGCTCTCCAGCTTCTGGTTGAGTTCAGCCACTTGGCAAGCAACAGTGGGACAGAAGAGGGAAGAAGAAGACTGAATCTGGTTCCTTATGGCTCCAGCATCCTCCTAAGAAGCTGCGTGCATCTCTTGAAACAGGGTCACAGCTCTTGTCAGACAGCCCTCTCTGCACAGCTAGTTTGGCCTCTTTGCCAATATGCTATACATTCTATCATATCACATTGTAATTATCTTCTCTCTCTCTCCCACAACTTCCTGCAGGCAAGGCCCTTATCTCATTCATTTCTGTACCCTAAATAACTGTCTTAGTTCCTGATGGATAATAGTATATTCTCAATAAGTGTTTAAGGTTTAAATATGTGTTCAAATCTATGCCAAATGGAAAAGGGAGAGAGAATAATGAGATTTTGCCCCACTCTCAAGGAATTGACAGTTCATTTGAGCAGCTAAGACTACTATGTGGAAACAATTAATTATTAAGAATTAATAAAAAGTCAATTTCTTCAACACTTTAAGAAATTGACTTCTCAGGATGTAGAGCTTTCTGTGCTATTAGGGGTCAGCAGGATTTCATAAACCAAGAAAAAGTGCTATGTATTGGAGATTTAACTTCCAAATCAGCTTGCAAATAAGTCACACACAACCAACATTCAAAACAAAAATCTCCAAAACAGAAACAGCAATTGCAGCAATAAACAAAAACAAAACACAATAAAACAAAACATTATCCACCTTTTCTCTTTCCAGAGCCTGCATTGTTACTCAAAAATAAGTGAAATTGACATTCTTTGGTATTCATTCTGAGCAAGAAGATGACTGGCTATTTCTAAGGTTGACTTAAATGTCACTCAGAGTTCTCTCTGCAGGTATTGAACTAGCCTGACCTACGGCTTTGGTTTTAAAAGATTATGGAAATCGGAGATGCGAGGTTGTGTGTGTGTGTGTGTGTGTGTGTGTGTAGATGTGGAGAGAGGAAAGCTGTAGACTCTATTCCAGAACCATAAAGATTCAGAGTAGAAATCCCACCAAAGCAGAGAGTTTTTGTGTTGCAGTGTGTTGCAAACTGTCTTGCCATTTAAAAGCCAATTAACATTAGCCCTACAGCAGAGCTTGGGCACTTACTGTTTCTGCAGAGTATGGAAGAGTTGTTCCTGATGACAGAGTTGGAGAGAATGGTTTTAGGAAACAATAACTCCTCAAAACTATCACTGATGCATTCATTAGGATAAGTGAGTCTATCATACACATACTACCTTTATTTTTAATTGTACAATTCTGTGCCTTTAAACACACCAAGGCTTCCTACTTGGGCCTGTTGTTTGTGATAGCTCATCAGGGAGGTGAAATATGTAAACATGTTGAAAAAAAAGTGAAGCGATATTCATTTTATTAATTTTTTGTGCAGCGTAGACTACAATGTGAACAAACATTGATACAGGGTAATAGAACACCTTCTTTTCATACATTTGTATTAATAGCTCCAAACTCTCAGCCATATTCTTATCTGCCTTAAACTTCTTCCACCTTTTCTAGTCATAGATTCCTCAAACCTGCATCTGGTTTACTGGAATGTTCTCTACATGTCTCTGTATATACCTTCTGACCATACCACGTTAGCACATACACATCATCTTTAGATTGGATGATCCATAGACATAATTTCCAAAAGACGCAAGTCCTTCATTAAGATCTTGCATCAAAAAAAAAAAAAAAAGATCTTATGTCATAATGACTGGTTGACAGAGGCCATTTGGACAAATGTTGGCATTGTGGACTTTATGATCAGCAGGATTAAAGACAGAGGAACTGACATGGGGCCAATTCTTAGAACATGGGCATAGTAAATCAGTATAGAGATGTGAACACGCTTTTAAGATGATTTTAAACTTGAGTAATTTAAAAAGTAGCACCAGTGTATGATTAGATGACTCAGACAGAAAGCTAGTCTAGTTTACTAAACACAAAACTTTTTTTGGAGTTAGATATATGTATTGCAGAGCATTTTATGGTAGGAATTACCCATTCATTTGTTGAACACACATATTGAATATACCGATTATGCCAGACATAAGCCTAGGTTCTGGGAAGGCAATAATGAAGACTTTCAATGATGATTTTGGGAATTTAGTGTGGGGAAAACCAAATCAGTGTTGGAAATGCCCAGAATCTGCAGAATTACAGTCCTTGGGCATTTGTGAAGAGTCATAAGTAGGAATATGTGTTCCTGTTTGGTGGGAGGAGTCTATGACTTGTGGAATGAGTGGGCATCTTAAGACACAGGGTGAGGGGCAGCCAGCTGATGTAGTGATTTTTTGAGAGAGGAACAAAAGAAGGAACAGATATCGTGGAAACAACGGAAGTGACTTCAGTTCAAGTAGGAATGACTATGAGTTCCACTGAAGGATCCAGTGTAAAGCCTTTATGGATCCATCAAGTTCATGACATGGTCTTGAGTTGATGGAAGATAGATTAAAGACAGAAGTCTAACTTGTTTCATTGCAAATAAGAATAAGGAGTTCTATCACCCATTGGAGAGGTATGTGCTATGGTGAGCGCTGTAAATTGTGTAAGACTGTTGAATCACAGACCTGTACCTCTGAAACAAATAATATATTATATGTTAAAAAAAAAAAAAGAAGAAGAAGATAGTAGGAAGGGAAAAATGAAGGGGAGGAAATCGGAGAGGGAGACGAACCATGAGAGACTATGGACTCTGAGAAACAAACTGAGGGTTTTAGAGGGAAGGGGGTGGGGGGATGGGTTAGCCTGGTGATGGGTATTAAAGAGGGCACGTACTGAATGGAGCACTGGGTGTCATAGGCAAACAATGAATCATGGAACACTACATCAAAAACTAATGATGTAATGTATGGTGATTAACACAACATAAAAAAAAAAAAAGGAATAAGAAGTTCTGTTCTCATTCATTTGGTGAGCAAACCATTTGAAAAAAATTGTTCTTTTATGCCTATTATTTAGATTTCTGAATTTATTTTGTTTTTGTTTTAATTTTTTCTGCAGTTACACGTGCAAGTGTTTTGCCTTAAACCAATCATGATTAATGACAATTTAGTCAAATATGATGACACGCATTACTAGCTTTCATCACAGAGGATGGCAGTGGCAGTGACTGAGAACAGAATTCTGGTAAGATTGATCATGATGGAAATTGAAGTTGGGCGTTAGTATAGAAATTTTTCTTTGTACTTTTCAGATCCTTCCTGTAGGTATACTCACTCTTCGTCCTTCTTGACTTGAAAATCTCACACTATGAAGGCCTGGGTAAACAAGATGTCCTCCTGGATTTATTTTTCAGATGACTCCTTGGAACGTATCATACCTCTTCTACTTCAGCCTACTGACTATACAACAGTTGTTTATCTAGTTTGGTATATCTATTTTCTCTATATATTTATCTTAATGGAATTGTATTGTGATAAGTGGTACTTCAATCCTGGTAGATTGGCACTTACAATTCACAGACAACATTGTTGGTGAATCAGTCTCCTCACTCAATGTGAAAAACTGTAACATCTTTCAAACACATTGCAGATTCAAGAACACCAAAGTTTGGAAAACAGAATGCCAACTAGAGCACTATTTTGCCATGTGTATAGAGTGAGTGTGCATGTTTGTGTGTGTGTGTATGTATGTGTGTGTGCATGTTGTGAGAGAGAAAGAAAGAGACAGAGACAGAAAGAAAGACAGAGACCTACAGGAGGCAGAGTTCCTAATATCTTTTATAAGACAGAACAGAAATAATTTAAAAAATATACTCAGAATATATTTGATGACTAATGATATGCTTTCTTATAAAATTACAGATCCATATTTCACTTTCAGGAATAGACATACTATTTCCTTTCAGCTATAGACAAAGGCTCTTTCAGGGAAGACAGTATTTTACCTTACAATCACACAACATCAAGCCAGAGTCATTGTTCTAAAGGAACTGAACTTTCTGCCACTTCAACAACCCCTAAGTGCTGACTGTTAACTCATTTTTCTTTTCCTTTGATGTGACTGTGACAAGAAACAAATTCACAGAAGTGGAATTATCTGTGATGGTGGGCCATTGGATAGCTGACCTTGGAAAAATTAATACAATAAGTGAGCAGTAGTAGTCACTACAATCAGATCTGTGTCAGAGTTGCAATTAGGAATGGAGACTTTTGTCTGTTGCTAATTCATAATATTCCAGATACGGAGGTTGTGTTAAAGATTAGTTGTTAGATTTGTCATTGTTGTCAATGTTTGTTGTTGTTTGTTTACACGGAAACATATGGTTTTAGTGCTTTTAAGAATGATTTAAAATGTTTAATTTAAGTAACCAAGAAATGAATGTGTGTGTGTGTGCACATGTGTGTGCATGCATGTGTTTGTGTGTGTGTCTCCAATGAATAACATGATTTCAATAAGGCTTAAAGTGGAAGGGATCCTTTCTAGGGACAAGGCTACTTCAATATTTATTTCAGCTTGGTTTTGGAATGCTTGGTGTAATCTTTCCAAGGCAGTATGTTTACCTTTCTAATGTTATTCTTATGAAGGGAAGTGAGTTTACATTTCTCTTTGCCTCCTCCACTTGACACTTTTGTCTAAATGCGCTTTGGCCACATTCTCTAATATTCCCACTTCCATGGTGTATGATCATGCTGCTAACCTCTCTCTTCAGCTTCTATATACTTATCCTTGCTCTGCTTATGATTTAAATGTCACAATCTCCTATCCCAATTGACTTTATGTTTCCTTTTATTTAAATATTAGTGGGGCTCTACCATATTGAATCACACGAATGAGCCTATGAATTTATTCATTTATTTAAAAAGATTTTATTTATTTATTTGACAGAGAGAGAGAGAGAGCACAAGCAGGGGGGAGTGGCAGGCAGAAGGAGAAGCAGGCTCCCCGCTGAGCAGGGAGCCCCATGGGGGGCTCAATCCCAGGACCCTGGGATCATGACCTGAGCCGAAGGCAGACTGATTGCCTTAACCGACTGAGCCACCCAGGCTCCCTGAGCCTAAGAATTTAATCAAATAGTAGGTGAATTCAATCAAATATCCATCTAGTTTGGTTATTATTTTTACTTAATTGATGGATTGAGTAAATTTACTTAATTGATTGGTAATTTAGCCATGGGTCTTGTGTTATGAATATATATATATAATTTTATATATTTGTGCATGTGTGTCTATATATATACATGTATCTTAAATGTGTGTGTGTGTGTATGTATATATATGTATATACATATATATCTCCTATCTTAAATACATTTGCATTTGTTGGTTCATTCATACATTCAGCCTGTCATTCAATCCATGCTCACCAATCAGGAACAGCACGCTAAGTATGACATGACCTTGACATTGATGAGCTTAAACTTAAATGGCATTTTGGTTTGACTGATAAGCCCTTACTAGCTAATAATAGTAGTAATAACAGCTAATATTTCTTGACCATTATTTATATGCTTGGCATTGTACTAAGTGTTTTATATGCATTATTATCTCATTTGATACTTATGGCAAGCTCATAAGACATGAATTATTTGGCTTTATTTTAAGATCAGGGATCTGAGGTCCAGAGAAATTTAGTAATCCATGCTAAGTTACATAGTTAATGAGTGATAGAGCCAGAAGTTGAATTTCGGCAGCCTAAATCCTGGAAGCTCACCCCTTCTCACTGTATCTACATACTTTAGGAGGACAGACCAGGATGGTATGTGTGTAATTTCCTGCCATAGCACCTGGCCATTTAGAGCCTTCACATGCAGGTTGATCCTGACAAAGGAGAAATAAATGCATAGGGCACTGAGTGACAGAGATAAATAAGGCAATTTGAGATTAAATATTTTCTAAATGACATTTCTAATATACAGATAATTAATAATATACTCTTTATCCTTCCAATTTTACATACCTCTATTTTTAATTTTTACTTTAACTAATATTTTAGAGCTGTAAGGTCTATTTTCACTATGAAACTCAAATATTTCATCCTAACATATACAGACACCAGGCAGGAATAAAAATTTAATTTCTGAGAATGAATGTGATATGGTTTAGAGAAATATTTTACGACTATACCTGTAATGCTAGAGAGTCCTTTCTCACAATTTTTCTTTTCCTTTAGGAATTTTAACTTTGAATTCCTATAATGGTATTGTAACATTCAGATGGCATCTCATCTTTCCACTTACTAATATGTTTGTGAATATACATACGTAAAGGATCATTATAGGCTAATGAGCCATATTTTAGATTTGTTCTTCTCCTGATGATCTTAAATGAGATTTCTTTTTTAATTTAGAGAAAGCACAAAGTTTGAGTCTAGATTGTTCATAGAGATCTGAAGGAGAAACTTTGCCCTTGGTGATTGCCTGGTTTTCTTTAAGATAATGCACATACATCTCTAAGCTGTTGTTATACTTAGAATGCACATTACTTGAAAGGTTGAGAATATTCTAATCTCTTGGGATACAGGTAAAATGGGGCGTCTGTGAATCTGAATTTTTAAATTTGCCAGATTTCAGAATGATCGTATGGTTGTATATTTTTGTAGCTTTATCATAGAAAAAAGAAGCTAGGTTTGGTTAATGTTTTGCTTTTTCAGTTTTCCTATTGATAACATTTTTCCTTTAGCCTAGAGACTCGTAATTACACTATTAAACAGATTTTAATATCATTATTTACAACACAGATGATCGTTCCTACTATGTTATATGATATGAGGAAAAAAAATCTATTTAGGTTTCTGTTAAGGTTTAAATTGAACTCCTGCTCTGCAATCAATCAATCAATATTTTAGTGAATACATATCTTTTTTTTTTCCCAGCAAGTCGAAGAATGGAAGAGAGTTTAAAAAATAGTTCCACAACTCTCAGAAATCCAGGGCATCAACGTAGTTGTGTAGATGAGGCGTATTAGCCTAGAATGATTAAGAAGTGGTTCTGTCCCTGAAATCTTTGGAATAGTAACCCAGTCTCCTAATGCCTCAGTTCCTTTCTCTGAGATATTGAGATGGTAATTTCACCTTACTGAGATGCCAGGCAGATTAAATGAGATAATATCTAAAAACAGTTCTTCTGGGTTAGTTCCCCCTCTTTTACTAGATAAGGTGGAAGACTATCTCATGTGTTATCCTCTTAGTAGCCTTAATGCTTAATACAGTGTCCGGCCAAACACTAAATATGTTCTTAGTGAATAGATGCATTTTCTTGGATGATGTAAGTGCAGACTATAATTGTTCTAGGAATTCAGAAAAATGAAAGAGAAGTATGCCTGAAGCACCCAGGGAAAGATTTGTGGTCGAATTTAGATTTAAGTTGACACTCAAAGGAAATGCAGTATTTTGATAGGAGGAGAGGAAAAGGAAAGGAATTCCGGGGGGAAGGTGTATCTATAATAAATGAAGATACAGAAATGAGAGAAATAAGCATACAGAGCATTCTAAGAAGTGATAACCAATAAAACATTTACTGATAAAATAATAAATTTTAGAATTAACCCACATTTTTATTTATTTATATTAATTTTTAAATGTTTAATTGAAGGATAGTTGACATGTATTAGTTTTAGATATACAACATAGCGATTTGACAATTATATATATTACAAAATTACCATCTGTCACCCTACAAAGTTATTAAAATTTTATTGACCGTATTTCTTGTGTTGTACTTTTCATCCTTGTGATTTATTTATTTTATGACTGGAGGTTTATATCTCTTAATCCTCTTCCCCTATTTCAGTCATCCCCTTACGCCCTCCCTTGTGTCAACCACCAGTTTGTTCTCTGTATTTATGAGTCTGTTTCTGTTTTTGTTGTTGTTTGTTTTGTTTTGTTTTTTAGACTCCACATATAAGTGAAATCATATGGCATTTGTCTTTCTTTGTCAGACTTATTTCACTCAGCATAATACCCTCTAGATCTATCCATGCTGTCGTGGATGGCAAGATCTCATTCTTTTTATGGCTGAGTAATATTCCATTGTGTGTATGTATCACATCTTCTTTAACCATTAATCTATTAATGGACACTTGGGCTGCTTCCATATATTGGCTATTGTAAATAATGCTGCAAAAAAGCATAGGGGTGCATATATCTTTTCAGATTAGTGTTTTCATTTTTCTTTGGGTAAATACCCAGAAGTGGAATTACTGGTTTTGATGATAGTTCTATTTTCAGTTTTTTGAGGACCCTGCATACTCTTTTCCAGAGTGCCTGCTCCAATTTACATTCCCACCAACAGTGCATGAGAGAATTAGCCCTGGTTTTTTAAAAATCATATGTGCCAAGATAAATTTCTAAAGATTAAAGCTTTAAGTTTCCTGCTAGCTTGTAACTACAGATAAGAAACTTAAAACATTGTAGAATAGCATTTCTGTTTCTAAAAGAGAAATGAGAAAAGTTATCCAAACCAGCATTCTTTATTTTTCTATTTGAAACATTATTTGCTATTTATAGTGATTATTGTTCAGAAGTGGCTAACTGATTAGAAAACCTTTTACATTTTCCTTGCTTTACATCAGAGTGACTTCTTGCATAATTTTAGTTCTAAGTTAAATTTCTATACCAGCTGACCAAGTTATTAATGGATAGTAGTGAGTCTTTCAGATTTGTGAACTGAAATAGAGGACCACAGACTCTATTTTACCATATAGATTCCATTTTTTCCTTCTAATTATGAATTTACAACTACATAGTTAAAATCTCATTTAAGTATTGTCAGCACAGCGATTTGGGGGCAGACAAATAGGCATGGCCATTTAAAATATGTGGAGGACACACAAATAGATTAATGCTTAAAGTAAAATCAATAATGAGTTTGAAACAGAACCAAAGAGTTCTCTTCTTAGACTCTGATTCAGAAGGCTTTTGATTTTTAGCATTAGGTGACTTTATGGTCACTTGCTTTCTGAACCTGCTCTGTGTGAATCTGACACAAACATTTTGCATGTCAAAAGTTGACTGACATTTTCTCTATATACATTTTAGTGTCAAGGCTAAACCCATCAATGAACAGAAAGTCTTTCTCAAGTAATAGTGTATCTGTTTACTGGTGTCTGCTGTCTGCTTTGAGAGTATTAGATCATCAAAAAGATATTAAAAACCTAACCTTAGTCATGGGAATAAAATAAAACACAACGATGATTTGTTATTTTATAAGGCTCAACCAATATTAGGTTGATACTGACAGTTGAACAAATTATTAGGTTAGGAACTAAAGTGTCAAACTTGGCACGATCTATAACTATGATGACTGTCAATGGGCATTCATTAGTCTTACCTGCATATAAAATTTTATACAAAGAGTGAAATCATTGTTATCAGAAATCTAATGTTTCTTGCACAATTCCTTTTAATTCTTGGTAGAAACCATTGTAAGATATGCAGGAATGTTTTTTATTTTTTATTTTTTGAGAAATAGGAAAACTCAGATGTAGAAAGAACACCTCATTTGCTCCATCATTATAATACCATATTCTTTATGCATGTCATAGTTTTCAAAGCACTTGTACTACATTTTCGTGGAGAAGAAAGATCACTGGATAAGAAATTAAGATCAATGACCTAATCCCAGTTCTGCTATTAAGTAGACTGACCTTGAGTAAGTCTCTTTAAGTTTTTTGGGCCTTTATTTTCTCATTTACGAAATAGAGTAGTTTGACTAGAACATAGCTCAGGTGTTCCTTGTTGGAAAAATACTTTTAAAAAAATCATTCCTAATTTAACCCTGTGCAACAGGCAAGACAGATATTTTCTCTTGCTTTGAAAACAAGAAACCTGAGTTTTAGTGAGATTGTCACATAGTTTGGAAATGTTGTGGCAGGCCTAGAATATTAGAAATCTGAGGGCTTTACTATTACAGTGAGCCCCTCTTGAGATTTCGGTTCTCAAATCTGATTTGGCTCATTTGAGAAGTTATTCCCCTGAATATTTGTATTTATACCTTAAATGTCATCAACTGTTATCAGGAAAATAATTGAAAATCTCTATGTTTACTCCCATGATTTGTTAGTTGCCCTCTAGAGTCAACAAGGAGTGATCACATATAGGGAAGACGTTGGACTTTGTCTTGGAAAGCCAATCCTGTTGAGGCGGTGATAAGAAGGCAGTCTGATGAAGCAATGAGAGCTAAACTTGAAAACTTACCCTTTGCCTCTGAAGCAGTGTTAATCTTTTTACTCTACCCCGCCAAACAAAATGAGATAAATGAGTATGTTAGTGTAGATAAGCATTTAGCTGGACTAAACACATCTAGGAGTGATGACACTTTCTGCTTCCCACTGTGTGTATGCCTGAGGGCACCTGGGAAAGCAGAGGGAGAGCTTGCTCTTTATTTATCCGTCCTGAGGTTATTTTGATCCTGTCCTTAACTTTTAAGAATGTTCTACTTAAAACCATGTAACTTCTCACAATCTGTATAAGTAATCAACATTATAATGTGAGCTTTATGAGGACAGAGATTTTTGTCTCTTCTGTTCACTGATGTATTCCCAGTGCCTGACAGAGTCTGGCACATAGTAGGTGCTCAATAAATACTTGTTAAACAGATGAAAAATTATCTCCAAAAAAATTCTTATTACGAAAAGAAAAAAGAAAGCCCTAGTGTTTTGTTGTTGTTTATAACCTAGAGTATCATATAAACATTTGTAAGTAGAACTAATTTAAATCTGAGAGACTTTTTTTGTTTTTACTGAGAGAGATTTTTCCTCCCTAGAAATGGATGTGCCATATTTGGAGATAGGTAGGACTTTTTTGGTTGTTGTTTTAGTACGTGACTTGGAAGTTAGAGTATTTAAAATACTCAGTTGGTTAAGTGTCTGACTCTTGATTTCAGCCCAGGTCATGATCTCAGGGTCGTGAGATCCAGCCCTGTGTAGGGCTCCACGCTGGGTGTGGAGCCTGCTTAAGATTCCCTCTCTCTGGGGTGCCTGGGTGGCTCAGTCGTTAAGCGCCTGCCTTCGGCTCAGGTCATGATCCCAGGGTCCTGGGATCGAGCCCTGCATCGGGCTCCCTGCTCCGCGGGAAGCCTGCTTCTCCCTCTCCCACTCTCCCTGCTTGTGTTCCCTCTCTCGCTGTGTCTCTCTCCTCTGTCAAAATAAATAAATAAAATCTTAAAAAAAAAAAAAAGATTCCCTCTCCCCCTCTGCCCCTCCCACCTCTAAAAAAATAATAATAAAAATAAATAAAATAAAGCAACCAAAAAAGACACAGCATTTACTTTAGGTAACCATAATGTTGTTCCACGGAAAGTTTGTGTCTCTTCCCTCATTAGGCATTCACCTTTCCCATTGTTGGATTGTTTGCAGAGAAGGCAAATGCAGAAATTACTTTTTTCCTACTTTTTCCAACTTCTCAGCTTTTCTGCTTATTCTTCTCTCCTTCTTCCCTCACCCCAGCTCCCACTCGTGCTTCGTTTTTCTGGTTGTGTGCTCTCCCCTCCGTACAATCAAAATGAATTTGACGTGAATGATGAAAAATATAACTAAGGGGGTGAGGGAGGGTCAGGCAGCCAGGGACCTGAACCCAGGTCACCATCTTTACGCTGCAGTCTGTGTTTCTGGATTTACACAGGTGAAATGTTGACCTAGAAGTACAGTCTATGGAACAACTACTACAGCTTTAAGCCGTGGAGGTTTATCAAAAAAGAGCAGAAACAAAGGCAAGCAGATGGCTAAAGATGAAGGTCACATCAGATTGAGAAGTTTGTCAAAATGTGGTGACATAGGTAATCTGTAAACTGTTATTGCGCCTAGCTGGAGGTGCTGCAAAACATTTTGAAATTACAAAAAACACTGGAGTCGCCAGCACAGAGGCAGAAATGATAGCCTGGAGTGGTTCTGGTCTGTGGATGAATGCCAGATGTGGAAAGCGACATATCTGGAATTAATGATATTAAACATGCTTTTCTTTTATGCTCAATAATAACTCTATTATGATTGATACAAACCGCAGACACTTTATCTAGTACAAATGGAATCGTCTGTCATTGACTATATTAAATCATCAATTTCTGCATGATGAGGATCGTTTAGGGTAACTAATCATCTGTCTCGTTCTGAAGTCTTTAAGGCTGATCAGATAACGTTTTGAATACTGCCTGAGCAACCATGACAATCTAACCCTTCCATGTAAGGATTGAGAGGGGCCCATTATGCCGTCAAAGCCTGTGGAAATATCACGGCTCTTTCTCTACATAATACCCTGCTGTAAATAAATCACTCTCCACCACAAACTTTATTGATCACAAGCACTTCCATGCTTGTGTCTAGTGAAGTCTCTACAGAATAAAATGCTGCTTTATATTTTGTCTTGTCAAAATATTAAACGGCTCTGTCAAGCGGAGTCAGGCTAGCAGTGATGGTGTAATTCTGCTGAAGCCCTTCTCATTCCCTCCTTCTATCTCAGCTGCCAAGCTTACAAAGCAGGATTTTTTTTTTTTTTATAAACTTTCCAATTATAGGCTCGTAAGATTATGAAGCCTTAAGATAAAGTGTCCTAATTTAGAGTGGTGGAGTATTGAACTCCTAGGAAAGCGACTGTTAGATAAAACAGCCTTTCTCCCAAGGAAAAAGATAACCTGGCTTATTTATATACACAACCTTAATGGGCAGTGGGGGTTAGGCTTAAAAAAAAAAAAAAAAAAACTTTAATTTTTGCCTCGTAGAAGGGAGGGTGGGGTGGAATCTAAATTAATTTGCACTGAAGTTCTTATTATTCATACTTACAAAATGATGTGTTCGGATCTGATGGGGGTGAGGGGGGTGGGGATTGCGTTCACACCGAAGTCCATCATTAACACAACACATGTTTTCCAAACGGTGCACGGATTGGTTCCCCAGCCCCTAAGTGGTACCACATACTGTAATATGTTTGTGGCAACACCCAGAAACAACACGCAGATTAAAAGTGTAATTTACTGCCTGCCCACACTGAATTTCCTGGGCAGCATCTGGTTTTAATGCAATCTAAAAGTAGTTTCATCCTTTGTCCCTTATAAAGGGGTAGGATTTTGCTTTCAATAGGGAAAGAAAGACACTGAAATCACTTAGAGAGGAGTAGAAGATTTAGTGCGCCGGGCCTTTAGTGCTGCTCGGAGGACACTAGGTTTGATCTTTATTCCCTTTTGGAAGATCATTAACTCTTTTAGACATTTAGCAAATAACCTCTTCAAGGCTTGGAAGGGTTTCTACACCACCGTAAGAGAGCATGTTGCTCCTGTCCTGCCCGTTTCCAAGCCAGATATTTATTGAAGCTTCTGTTTGGTCATTTTTAAAAAGAAGTTAAGCTGTAAGATAAATTGATAATCCTAGATGGTGAATTTATTTTGGAGTCATAAAAATTGGATACCACAAAAACTGAGAGTGCGGGTCTAGCTGTGGATCTCTGTGTACACTTCCGTTCCCGCCTAGAAGAGATCCTAATGAAGAGGGAACAAATTTTAGCTTAGGGATGGAGTTAAACCCACTGGCATATTTCAAAGAAGCAAGTAAACAGCTTTTTACTTTTTTGATGGTAATAAATTTGAACTATCAACAACCTTTGCTTAATTCAAGTTGTAATTCATGTCCAGAGTCCCCTGAACAGTATCTTTTCAAGTGCTATAATGGGCAGTAAACCTCCAAGATAGTGGTATCAATCAGTTCTTTTTTTAAACAACAGAGAGGTCATTAAACCCTACTGAATTGTTTAGTCTGCTTCCAAGTAACTATAGCCATGTATTTTCTTGGGAAGAAAATGAAATGTGTCAATGTATTTGCAAATGTATTGTTGAAAGTATTTTGCTTCAAGTTGCAGTTTTCCACCTTATCTAGTCAACATTTCTGAATTCACACATGAGATAGTCCTTGCCTTGCTAGGAATAGCCCTGACCTTGAGAGGCTCAGGGTTTACTTAGGGAGACACACTTATAAACAACAACAGTGCAGTGTAAGAAAGTTATGATGTGGGTACCTGCGATGTTAGCCTTCGTCTTGTATTTACCCTGTAAGATACACGGTAGTTATTTTTCACATACGAGTTTAATAGACAGCTGTAGTTTACGCCTGCTTAATTTTCTTCTAGCAGCTTCTTGATTTTTTTCCTTCACTGATCTCAAAACAACTGGGACTTCCCCCTGTGCCTGCTCAGGGTTGGGGACAGAATATGGGCCAGGTGACACGACCTTCTGGCCACAGTGATTCATTCCGGGATGGTCAGTGGTCACACAATCAGGAAGGGGTGGAGCCAGGTTATTACCGGGCACAAGGGCTCCCGACTGCATATTTCTAACCATTTTACTCTTTTTCAATCTACCCAGTGTGGAAGAGGTGCTCAATGGGTGCACTTGAATGCATTGAAGGTAAAAAGACCCAAGCCCATCCACTGAGATTTATTGCTGGGACTTTTACTGAGACATTATTTTTCTGCTGATTTGCCAAGCTGGTATGCCAGGCTGTCCAAGGGCCACTATAATGGAGAAAGAATCCACCAGAGAATGAAGCCAAATGCAGAAGAAGGAACCCGGAGAGGTGGGAAGATGGGAGAAAGAGGGAAACCCAGGGGATTGAATGAACTGAGTGGTATCATTTGATTTTGTGGATCCACTCTTCAAAGATCTACCCCTGGATGTTTTCATTATAAAAGCCAACAATTGGCTACTCTAGCTGAGGCTAGTCTCAGTTCAGCTACTCTACTACTAACGATGTGGTCAAAAAGACGAAGACGTATATCTTTTATGGCTCAACTGGAAGAAAGTTAGAGCACCACCTCCGAGGGATCTCGGAAGCCCCTGGAGTTCGATGAGGGAAAGAGACTGAGAGAAGGAGGCTTCAAAGGGAAGTTATCATTTATGATCCTCAAAACAGGGCTTGGATGTCGCTCTGACCTTGGTTTTAGGTAATAAAGATATAACTGATAATTGTACACTATAATTTCCATTAGAAGATTTTTAAAAATCTATTAGCTAAACCTTCCTTCTATTTAGTGAGTCAGGTTCTCCTAGTTTCTGGGTTTGCCCTGGTTTGCACAGCAGCTACCTAGAGGAGTTGTGTCAATCCTTTTCAGCGTATGAAGGTATCATTTAATATCCTGGGAGGTAGCTCTTTTCAGCCACCAGAAAACCAGTTATCATACCATACGTGAAAGCGTTAATGCAGTTTCCTCAAGTACCTAGCATACTCCTGGGGAGTAGCTTACACTGTGGGGGAATCTAGGTCAATGTGCATGACTGAAAATAGCTTAACAGTGAATCCAATATGAATTGAAAAAATAATGAGATGAGATCCCAGCCATGAGATACCCTGACTAGACTGATATCGGGCCTAAAAATCAAGCATCCTAGGTCTTGGAATAGGTGTACTGGTCAGCACAATTTTCTGTCCTGGCCTTGTGGAACTGTTAAAGGAACACTGGATGCTTAGATCTAAGTTTGGCCAAAGAGGCTGCCAAAAAGACAAAGAATTGTGTTCCATAAAGAGGCCAGATTGCAGTTTGGAAGGGAAATAAAAACTTTTAGTTAAGTGACACTACATCTCTAGGCAATTTTAAGTTTTTGTTTAGGATTCCATTACTGGAATCCTGAATGTGTTGCATTTCCTCAGGTTAATAATTTGACTGTAAAAAGAGAAATTCAAATCCCTTACTGCTCTAAAATTTGGCAAGCAGAATGATTATGTAAGGAAGTAAACAAAGTAGTCATTTATTTTTGGAAAAAAGTGCCTTCAGATTGCCTTATTTGTCAACCTTTAATATATAAAATACTTAAATGATTGCTATTACATTCCTAGGGTTTTTTTTGTAAGATTTTCTTTATTTACTTATTTATTTAGAGAGCACACATGGGGGTGGGAGGAGGGGCAGGGAGAGAGGGAGAGAATCCCCAGCAGACTCCCCGCTGAATGCAGAGCCCCACTCACGGCTGGATTCCACAACCTGAGATCATGACCTGAGCCGAAACCAAGAGTCGGACTCTTAACCAACTGAGCCACCAGGCACCGCACATTCCTGGTTTTTATTATAGGGAAATAGTTCTGAAATATTCATAAAGTAAGATAATTTTCTTAAATAGAAAATAATAGTTTATACAAACCTAGTGTTTAAAATAATGGGTTTTTTTTGACACTTATACAAGGTATGAATAATATCAATAATAAGTGCTATTTTACCGTGCCATCTAGGTAGAGTTTCTGAAAAGGAAAAGTGTCTTATTTTTGTCAAAACCTTAAACTGCTCCATTCTTTTCCAGTGAGAGGAAACAAATAACTGCTAAGTGTCTGCTATTGGCGGGTCAGTTTGCCTGACAACCAGTGCTAGCTATTGTGTGAAATACAAAGTAGTTAAGACTTGGATGCTATGGTCATGGATCTTTCAAGCTAATTGCATCTTTGGGGGTGGTGGGTAAGTGAATAGGGCAAGGAAGCAGAAATGTATGCAATTACTATAATGCATGGAAAGCTAAAGTGCTAAATAGACGCACAAGTGCTGGGGAGACACATGAAAGAGTAATTAACTCTGACTCAGAGACTCAAGGATGGACTCATGAAAATAATCTTGGCTTTGAATTCACAAGCATTTGAGATGTGGCATAGGCATTCCAAGTTGAAAGGACAGCATAATCAAAGGCACGGTAGCATGAAAGTGCATGCTGTAATTGGGAAAACGAAATTAATCTGCTAGGTTTAGGGTTTAGGAGTTGAGGAAGATTGAACTGGGTAGTGATAAAAGTAGGTTGAGTCCAGATAGATTGTTGAACATTTTAAATAGTAGTCTGAGTAATTTTTTTTTTTTTTTTTGGCAATGGGAAGTCATGGATGGGAAGTGATGTGATTTAGTCTGGATTTTTAGAAGATTAATGTTAACAATATAAAAATAGTAGCTAGCATTTATTGAGGACTTAGCATGTGCCAAGCACTGTTCTATATGTGTAATGTATATTAAGTCACTTAACCCTCATCATAGTTCCATATGTAGTTATCACTATCATCCTCCTTTTGCAACGAGGCACAAGAAGCTGCAGCAATTTGATAATGATCATATAGCTAAGAAGGAACAAAGCCAGGTTTTTGTCCAGGTTTTTGTCTGAATCCATGCTTCTAACTGCTATGCTCTCTCTCAATATCCAATATAGGGGATGCAGTGAGTAAGAGAAATGTTGGAGGTAGGAAGACCATTCAGTGGGCCCAGGAGAATGATGATTAAGGCCTGAACAAGAAGTTAATGGTGAAAATAAAAATAGAAGGATAAATTTAAGAAAAAACCATAGGGGAAGAAGTAATTAATTTGGGCAATCAATTGGACATCAGGAGTGAAAGAAAGAGAGGAGATGAAAACAACCACAGGTCTTAAAATGGAGGAAGGGGGTCAAGTGCCAGCAACAAAGATAAGGGCTGCATGGGGTATGGGAGTGCAGGTTGGGAGGGGGTGATAAAATGTGTGGTTGCTAATATGCTCAGTGTAAAGTGCCTGTGGTTCATTTCTGTGGATGCATCAAGTAGGCATTTGGAAACAGAAGTCTGATGCCCACGAGAAAGATTGAAGCTGGACAAATGTTATAGAAGTTGGCAGTCACTCAGCTGAAATGTATTGAGTACCCATCATCTGCTCAATTCTGTATTAGAGATATAGTGGTAAACATGGTCTCTACCTTCACGGAGCTCACCATGGAGAACAGACATTGTCAGACAAATTGATAGGTGATTTAAGCGGTTATTGGTTCCATGAAGAAAAGTGAATTGTAGAACTGGGCTTTATAATAGGGATCTAACTTTAATTGTAGGAAATTGAAAAGCCTTTTCTGAAGATGTTTAATTTGAGCAGAAACCAGAATAAGAAGGATTTGCCTGAGTTAAGGATGCTGAATGTTCAGGCCGAAGGAACAGCATGTGTGAAGTGCTGAGGTTAGAGAGAGCTGTGAGTACTCATGGAACTCAACAAAGATGAGAATGGCTGAAGTTCAGAGAATCAGAAAGGGATAAATTCTGAGAGAAATTTGTAAAAATAATCAGAAACCAGATCATAGAAGGCATTTTAAACATGTTAAGGATTTTAGAATTTATTTTAAGTCAGTGGCAAATTATAGATGAATTTGCAGCAGACAAGAGGCATGGTAAGATCTACATTTTATTGTGGCTTCTAGGAAGTAAGATGAATGGTCAGGGTTGAAAAAGGACATGGTTTAATTAGGAGGTTATATTCATAATACCAGTGAGAGATGATAGGGATTCAATTATGATGGTGGCAGTGGAGAAAAAGAAGAGGAGACTGAGTTGAAAGATATGATGATGAGTCATAAATGGAAAGTGAGAAAGAGATATGAAAGATGACTTCTAGGTATCCTTAAAGAAACAACTGAGTAGATGGTTTCCAATCTCAACTAAGTAGATCGAAATATCATTGTCCCACACTGGTGACATTTGAGAATAGTTACAGCTCAGTTTTTGAAAATAAAAGTTTAAGGTCTCTGTAACAATTCCAATTGGAGATAATAGGTGTATAGCTTATCAGGTTTCTGGAGCTCAGAACACAAGGTGTGGGCAGTTATGGGAGATATGCATTTGCAAATATATAGCATGCAGCAGGTGTTTAAAGCCATGCCAATTAGTCAAATTGCTATGACAAGATGGAAGAGTGAAAAGAGAATGGATATATGAACCAGGACTTGAAGAACATCACATTTATGGCTAGGGTAGATGACAAGGTGTCACTGTTCAAAATGGACTTAGAATTATGTAGAAGAGTATGAGGTAAATCAAGAGAGTCTGCTGTCATGGAAGACTAACCATATAGATAAGTATTTTACGTTCCTAGTAAGTCAAGGAAGACGAGTGTAAGACGGTGCCCACTAGATATAACATCAGAGGTGACCGTAATGAAAATAGTTTTGATACAGTGGGGCCCAGTCAGATCAGACTGAGTTGAAGAGTAAACAGGAGATGAGGAAGTGGGAGAGACATGCAGACAGGCAACACTCTCGAGAGCTTGACTGTAAAGAAGAGAAAATGGCACTAAGAGAAAAATGTCATGCAAGCAGGAGTTGGAAGGACGTGGGAGGAAAAGGCAAGGCTTATAATTGTTGTATTTGGTTTTAAATACAGGAACTATTAAATATATTTGAATGCTCAGGGGAAGAGTTTAGTAGAAAGCAAGAGGTTATATAGGAAAAGACATGGAAACAGATGGAACAAAGTCTCTGAGAGGGCTGGAACTGATAAGATCTGAACGAAAAGTTGAGGAACCGGTCTTTGTTTTTGTGGGAAGGATACTCATCTATATTGTAAAGAGGTGGCATGGTGAGGACCCGGCTGATACAGCTGGGCTGGGAGATCTGGTGGTAGGAAGACAAAGGCACACTGGTCTCGTGGCTTCTTTTTGACTCGGAGATTCATGAAGCAAGGTCAGGTACAGAAGTGACACGATAGAAATACAACCTTTGAGAGTCAATGGTCTCAAGTCTAGAATGTATTGCGAAAGGAAAAATGTTCCGAGGTCAGAAACTTGGAGCATGATGGCATTTAAGGATCCAAGGGAGAAAGAAAAGTGTATGCAGAACACTAAGAAAGGAGAAGGAGACCAAAGAACCTCGGTTGTAACAGAAGAGAAAAGTTTCCAGATGTCTCCAAAGGGAGAGTCAATGTCAGATGACCTGACTAAAGCTCTTGGAAAGATAGTATTTTTTTTTTCAATAAAGATAATATTTTTTTCAAGTTTGTGTCACATGACAAGAGCTGTACTAAGTGCTTCACATGAATTAGTTCATGGAAAAGGCTAGGAAGAATGTAATATTAACTGGAGACAGATTAAGTGACTTGTCTAAGCTCAGCTCAAACGGCAAAGAATTATATAGTGAGTTTTTTAATGTAGGAAAGACAGAACCTGAAGCCCATGAACTTACCACTCTGGATTCTGTCTCAAAAGGCTAACCAACATATATTGGGGCTTTGCTATTAGCAGGCATTTTGCTAAGCATTTTATTTATGGAAGCATTTAGGTTGCTATTCAAAACAGGAAAAAATAATCAATTAAAAATAGAGTTAACAGTATTGGCACTTATCTAAAATAGAAGAATATGATGTGCTCTAAAATCATAGTAAGGTATTTTATTAAACTCATAAATAACAGTATTTATTAAGTGCTCATTCCTTAAATATAAAACTGAAAGGTGGGCTGTGTGAAGATAGGGTTAGACCAACATAATTCTCTCACCTGTCAGAGTTTACAAGGTAAGACTGACTCCATAACCAAAGAACAATGGAACAATCATTAAAAATACATACATGAATAAAATATTGATACCGAGTAAATGCAAAGATAGTGCTCAGCATATAGAACATTTTAGGAGTTGGTTGTTCAGATAGGATCCAGATTAGAGTACCTCTGCCTAGAAATTGGGCCACTAGAAGAAATTCCTGGGGCAACATGGTATTTTTGCCATAGCTCCCTCCAGCCCCCTAATAAAAAGGCTTGTTATCCTCTAGGGGGTCCAGATTCTAAACAAGGCCAAATTAGAATGAAATATATGATATTGCTGCGGTGGATAGTTCAAAGGTGAGGATGGGATACTTGTGGTGTTCAGGGCTGAGTTAAGAATAGTCTTGCTGCTTCCAGAGTAAAGTCTAGGATCTTTAACACTGATGTCACATGGAGGTAAAATGTGAGGAATATTCATCACTATATCTAGTTGTATCTATATGTATATCATTATCTATCCATCTATCACCTATCTTCTATATATTTATTTTTCTATCTAACTGAAACAGAAAAAAAAAAGATCTTTATAGACATATTGGCAATGCCTTATGAGAGCTGCAGGTATTATATTGCAGTCCCTATACTAGAAAATGATCTCCATGTTCACGTAGATGGATCATGTTCACAGAACTTGGTAGATTTGATTAAGGCAGATACTCTACCTAAGAAGCCTAGGATGATCACTAAGTCTCCGTCCACATGACAATTTCTTATTATGAGGAAGAAAATCCAATTTAATCCTGTTTATAGAAGTATTATTTGCTAATCATTGTGAAGTAAAAATTTCAAGTCTATAATAACTCTAGGGAAGTGAGGTTCTTTACCACATTTTGATTAATAACTGCTTTTATAATTAAACACTTTATTTATTTATTTTTTTCTAAAGATTTTATTTATTTATTTGACAGAGGGAGATACAGCAAGAGAGGGAACACAAGCAGGGGGAGAGGGAGAGGGAGAAGCAGGCTTCCCGCCGAGCAGGGAGCCCGATGCAGGGTTCGATCCCAGGACACTGGGACCATGACCTAAGCCGAAGGCAGACGCCCAACAACTGAGCCACCCAGGCGCCCCAGTTGAACACTTTAAATACCTCCCGTGTGTCTGTCTGTCTAATAAAATCAAGGCACTGAGAGAAAGTAAGAATATTTTGTATATTTGTGGGGTGAAAATAGGTTTTTGTACAGGGCAAATCTCAATTTTCTTCTCATTCAGAAGACTTGTCCATTGGTAACCCTTAGAGAAAAGCAGTTTCTAGAAATCTATGCCTTATTAAAAAAAAGAAAAATCCACACTGGAGTGTGTCATAAGCTTTGGTGAGCATGGTTTTGCTTGCCATATGAAGCATTCGGAGAAGAGGGATTCTGGATCAAAATGAAGACCGCTAACTTGAAGTGAGTAAAGATCGAGGTATAAAGGCTGCCCCTATCACATGGAAATTTCTCTTCTTGTGACCCTTTGTTCTCCTGCTAAGACCTTGGTTTTAAGGCTGTGGCTTCTGAGGGGTGGGAATGGCTGGGAATGGCTGGAAAAGGAATGCTGAGTGATTTTCTTGTCCTTTCAAAATCTTCTTTAAAGTCTGGACATGTCGGGCCACTGCTAAATCCGTCTGGCATAGCATTCCTGACAGGCAAAATTACTATCTTGGAGTCTGCCTTCACTAGGGCTTCTGTTTGAACTCCCTGGAAGCTGACATCCCCATAGAGTATAAAATCCACCACACTGGCTGTCAACAAGCTGGCAGCTTACTGACTGTGTGCGTTACCTGCTGCTTCTTCTTCCAGAGTGAAGACTCCTGTCCGATGATTTATCCCAGAAAAGAGGCTTGCAGATTAACTGGCAATGAGCATCCTGTGCCCAAACAAGAGCGTGATTCTCATTCATCTACTTGTTTGTCTCCTGTTCTCCAGTGTCCGAAGGGCAAAGACCTAACAAGCTACTTTCTAGCAACACATTATTTTAGTCATCCAGAAGCGAAATAGATCATTTGGGTTTACTGTGTGAAGGGACAGCCCTGCACGCAGAGATCAGCAGATCGAGAACTATTTATAAGTAGATTTATCTGATTTCATTTACCATCGAGAGTGTATGTCAGCGTGTGTGCCTCTTGGTGTATATATACCTAACTAGTTTGGGATAAAATACTTAATGCGAATAAAAATAATATGCCCAAATGCTCTTAATGAGAATTCACTTACTTATAATTTATAAATATGTAGTCGGTTGGAAAATAGATAGATGGCTAACTAGATAGACGGGTAAATACATGCATACAGAAAAAGAAATCGGCATTACACTGACACATGATGAAGTCAGGGATTTTTTTAGAGTACGTGGAAAATTCTGTTACAAACAAGGTTCTGCTGCTCCCTCTTTTCCCAACCGTGCCTTCGGTTTCTTCCTTCTCTCTCTTTTCTTCTCTCCTCGCTGCTTCTCCCTTTTGGGCTCTACAGAATACTTGCTCCGCCCCGAGGAGTCTGCTGAGTGGCAGGGTTGGCAACAGGGAGCAGATGAGCAGGAATATTTGAGAGACAGGCTCCGGCTGCTTCCCTTCATCACTTTGCTCTCACTTCCAACTTCAACCCTTCCCCCCCAACCTGAAAGGCAATCAAAGATCAAGTGAAAGAGAAAAATATGTCAACGTTTTTTCTTTTAAAAAAGAAGTCTATTTGTCTTACAGCTTGATAAAATGCCCTAGTAGGTTATGTTTACTTAAGTTGTTGGGTTTTTTTTTAACTTTTGATTGCTAGTCTTGTGATTCCAAAACACACCGTATAGACCCCACAGATTAATCAGCTGTGGTCACTCTCAACAAATATCTAGCATGGAGTGTGACTACAAGTCTGTAGATTTTTTTTTTCCCCTCTAGTGAGCCTAACTAGTTCATAGTAGATGGTTTTGTGTACTAATTTTTAAAGAGCCAGGGATGGAAGCCATGTTTCTCTCTGACGTCCTATACTTAAAACAGGAAAAAAATAATTTAAAATATGGGGCGCCTGGGTGGCTCAGTTGGTTAAGCGACTGCCTTCGGCCCAGGTCATGATCCTGGAGTCCCAGAATCGAGTCCTGCATCAGGCTCCCTGCTCGGCAGGGAGTCTGCTTCTCCCTCTGACCCTCGTGCCTCTCATGCTCTCTGTCTCTCATTCTCTCTCTCTCAAATAAACAAAATCTTTAAAAAAAAAATTAAAAATATGTAGTCCTATTGTCACTTTAAGACTCTGGTATTGGTCAGACCATGTAACCCGACCTTAGGCAATCTGGGATCTTAGGAATTTAACCATTCCTACAGATTCTAATGAGCCCCCCCATTGATATTAACAGAATAAAGTGTTACAATTATCATGTATATTTATGCACATAATAGCCTCTTCTAAGGCAAATGCCTTAACCCTAAATCTTGATATTAATAAGCAACCTGTATATACATTGCACTTTACAGATATTGAAGATATATAATATCCATTATCTCACTTTACCCTTCCAATGATCCTAAGACTATTTCAACATGAGAGTACTGAAACTTCTAGAGCTTAAAAAAACACTCAGGGTCATACGTGGATCATGCAATAGAAGAGGGACTGGAACTCAGAATCTAGAACCCATCTAGAATCAATGTTCATTGATTTTAATATAGTACTAAGCAGGTAGGAAATGAGATATGCTTACAGCAACCAAATCAAGCAGATGCCAGTTTTTGCCAGCTTTAGCACCAGCCGTATTCTACTGGGTCTACCGAAGCTAACATTTTTCTGGGCTAAGGTGGTCATCAGGTAAGTGAAAATACAGTGTGTGAATTGTGGCTTTTAATTTCATCTCACAGTTTAGTCCATTTTCAATTACCTAACTAAATTGACAGCATTTTCCTTGGTGATTTTTGGACTGATAGGATATATACCCTCTACAGCCTCTACCCAACCATGTTCTTTTTAACAACATGATGGTAATGGACATAAATTTCATTTGGTTAGAGCAATACATTTATAAGCCAGTGTGTGGCTGACCTATGTGAACCCTCCACCAAAAATACAAGGGTTTATTGTTGTTTTCACAAAGTCTCAAGCATTGAAAAACTAAAGTTTTCCTATTTCTCGGGGGATATAAATGGAGGTCTATCTACAGTTCTGCGGACACTATCCATTGTAAGAGTTCATGATAGTAGTAAGAGGGAAGCAGGGGCAGAAAAAGGGAAACTATGGAATACATTTAACAATTTATCAATACATGAATACTGGCATCTAATTTTTGACAAGAGGCAGCTCCATTTAGAATGATTCTAGAAACTCTAAGCTTTATCCATTTTGTAGGATCACTAAAACACTTGCAAATTATTGTCACATTCATTGTCAATTCTGAACTTTCACGGAAAGAAATGTCTTAGTAAGCCATTTATTCATTATTGCTTGTTCTAGCAAGACACTCAGAATGTTTATTATGATTTTCATTTTTTGAAAAGAATATCATCTTGTAAGAGTATAATCTGTGACAGTATGAGGGAAAAAAGCTAGTGTGTAATTACGTTGTCAAATTCCAACGATGCTCAAATTAATCTTCCTATTTGGTTTTGCATTAATCATATTTTTAATAAAGATCACCTACCCCTGTGCAGACATTTCAGTACTCTGGCCCAATATCTTGTCTGAAAACCAACTCCTCTGCCCATAGTAAGCCACAGGCTTGGTTCTCACACCAAAAATTTCTTTGTGGCATGCACTGGAACTTTTTTTTTTTTTAATTTTTTTGTTTGTTTGTTTTATTTATTTATTCATGAGAGTCAGAGAGAGAGATAGAGAGAGGCAGCGGCAGAGGGAGAAGCAGGCTTCCCACAGAGCAGGGAGCCCGATGCGGGGCTCGATCCCAGCCAGGACCCTGGGATCGTGACCTGAGCCGAAGGCAGACGCTTAACCATCTGAGCCACCCAGGCGTCCCGGAACTCTTTTTTAAAAAAAGATCTCCGGGGCGCCTGGGTGGCTCAGTCGTTAAGCATCTGCCTTCGGCTCAGGTCACGGTCCCAGGGTCCTGGGATCGAGCCCCGCATTGGGTTCCCTGCTCCGCGGGAAGCCTGCTTCTCCCTCTCCTACTCCCCCTGCTTGTGTTCCCTCTTTCGCTGTGTCTCTCTCTCTGTCAAATAAATAAATAAAATCTTTGAAAAAAAAAAGTCTTAAAAAAATAAAAAAAATAATAAAAAAAGATCTCCAAGAAGAGAATGCTTTGGGGTCAATCGTTTGCTTTTACAGAAAAGTAAAGAAAAAAAAAAAAAACATGGTTAACGTGAATATCAACTCTAAAAGTCTCATTCTTGAGCAGGAGGGATACTGCAAGGCTAGAAGATGTAAAATTTCATCAGACGTCAGTCACTTCACACCACCTGCCTTGCCACAGCTCTTTGGAGTGTTATAAGACTTTTCTTATTTTTTTATTGGAACTACACCAGGAATTACACTAGGAATTATGTCAGTCCTGCAGCAATTTTCAAGAAGCCGCAAGTCCATGGTCCTGAAACTTTGACTGCTGACAAGAAGTTGCTTGCAGCAGTGGTGTTATTAACAAGCCACCTTCCCCGCACCCCATCTGCACTGGAAGCCATGCCCAGCCCATCACCTCCATCTGTCTCTCTGTACGACGGGGCATGCACACCAGCAGGCTCTGGCCATGAGGTTCAGTTTGCTGCTGAGTTACTCATCAAACACCCTGTGCTGCGTGGACTCCTTACTCTCAGTATCGCCGGCTGCAGGCAACCAGTTCTTGAGTCTGACAGAAGTGTGTATTTACCTTCCTTGATAACGAAGGCTCTTTAGGCAGTAATGCTGATGCCTTAAGAATGAAGATATTTAAGTATGTGCCCAGAGAGATACATTTGGTACTGTGGGTGTCCTTCCTGGGATATATTACACCTCTTCGGGGACGTGGGATCCCTTGATTTGATGCCATCAGGGTTTTGTTCTCTGCACAGTGTCCTCTGAAGACTACCAGGTCCAGATTCTTGTTCAAGCTTTTAAAAGGCCTCTGAGGACTAAAAAATTCAGTGCTTCTGGATTAAAGCATAAGATATGCATATGCCTACTGTTCCCTTCTGCTCTGATCTGTTCCTGGCAAAAGGCTCTACTTTCATTCTTGCCGCTGGTTGTCAAATGGTGTGCAAATGACTTACTACCTACTAGAGATTTTGGTTTGGGGCTTTTTTTTTTTTTTAGCAGGCCCTGTAACTCTTACTTTGCTTCAAATTGGTAGGTTATCAAAGTTACTCAGAAATTTCATTTTCATTTTTTTAAAAGTCTTCTCCTCCTTTTCCGGGTAGAAATGGGAGAATGGTGAGGGACATTTCTCATATTGTTAGCTCTCTCAGATGCCTTTGTAATACTTTTGTGATACAGGGAAATGTCAATGACTGGCCCCAGAACGGGATCATAGATCCTAGAAGTCATATTTCCTTTGGACTCAGATGTAGGATGGAAAACATGGACTCTAGAAAGAGAAACATTATGATGTAATGGGCAAGAGCATGGCATGGATATCATGGTAAAAAAAAAAAAAACAACCTGTATTTCAAGATCTAGCTTTGCCAATTACCAGTTATTGGCCTGAGGCCAATGCCTTAAGCCCCTGTTCTGTCAACTGTCAAAGGGAGAAAATCGTGTCCGACTCTTAGGTAACTTTGGGATGCGGTAACAATTAAACTAGAGAGTGCATATATAGGGCTGAGCACAAAACATGGCAACTAGTAAATACTTAAGTGTTATGTTATACTACTGTTCTAACAGGACAGAAAGTTCTTCTAAAAGCAAAGGAGAAAACTAAATTGAATGATTCTTTTCAATTTTACTGTACCCAAACTTTCTTCTTTATCATACCCTGTGATTTTTAACTCACAGGTGGAGAAAGGTAAAGAGAAAATTAAAATTGCTATTTGGTGATTCTATTCAGGAGTTCTGTAATAGGATTCAACCAAGAATTCAGGACTTTGGGTCCTCCAGATGTGTCTCTATCCATAAAGCTGTATTTCCTTTGACTCGTGTAGAACTGTGTACCCAGAGGGCACTCAATAAAAATAATGACAAAAATCAACCCATTGCTGCACACGGGAGTGAACTTAAAAGATCGATTTCATATTATTTTTAGTGTTCTTCAAAGCACCCGGTTTCTTGGGGGAAAAGTAAGCCATATTGCTTGTAAGCTTTTATGTTTTCTTGTTTAACATCTGTCTTGGTCTTGGACTTTGCTACCATCACTGACATGTGGCAAATCAGTTCTTGAAATTAAATGTTATCAAACGTATTAACTAGCTAATTTTATAGAACCAGGAAGATAGCTAGCTTTAGATTCAGGCACCAAAGGGCACCTACCCATCACACACTCAGAAAAAAAGTTAATAAAAATGGTTCCTATGCTAGAATATTGAAAACTTTAGGGCATAAATGATACACAAAGAGTATAAGTAAAACTGGGAAAAATCTATGGAATAAGATAGGTTGATTGCATCAATGTCAATATCCTCCTTGTAACACTATGCTATAATTTTGCAAAATGTTACCACTGGGGAAAATTGGGCAAAGTGTAGAGGAAAGATAGTTCTGTACTATTTCTCACAACAGTATGTGAATTTATAATTATCTTAATAAAATTCTTAATTAAAAATATGAAGGATAGATACCTTCAGAATGATTCATAAGTATTTTTTCCCGACACACCTTCAACTGCTCATTACTTTGTGTAACATCTAAGTGAGATGTTTTCTACAATCAAACCATGAGTTGGTCCACAGCCTTTTTAGATTTCATAGAAAAATGGAGTGAAGTGGCTAAACTACTACAGCTTGTTCTTTCTTTCAAACGAACCTTGGAAATTGGGACAATCCTTACTTCTGGACTTAAAAAGAATTGGCCAGAGGATAAATAGAATCCACGAAAGAAATTTGCGTATAAAGAGGCTTGGAAATGTCTTCAAAAGAAGAGCATCTTTCATTGATCTATTTTTAAAATAGAATGATACATGGCGACAAAATCGAAAATTTTAGATCAGCTTCCATCTTTGAATTGTGAAATGTATATAACCATTAGCAACAGCAACACATACTCCTGCTGTGAGCTTAAAAAGAGTTATTTTCTGATTGTCCTTTCTGATACTTTAATGTCCCATGGCCTATGGTATAATGCGCTGGTTTAGTCTTTATGTCAGATTTTCTTAATATTCTTGCTAAAATCATGGCGTGCAGATTCATGTCTCTCATGGTAACAATGATTTGAATCCAGTCACATGAGCATAAAAGATTGTTATCAATAGTAAAGATCCAAAATGACTCTAGATCACCAAAGGTGGTCTACTTGAGTGTTAGCATGGCAGGAGTCAGTGACAGTACATCTTTGTCTTTTAGACCTCAGTAGAGCCGTGCTGATTTTAACCATGGGAAAGAGTGTGGAGGGGGAGGAAACCATGGCTTTCCAGCTGTGTTTCTGTAACACAGATATTTACAGCTGAGATAACTAATCCTCTTGGCTTTTCTTTGCTTTAGTGAAAACAACAACAGTACATACTGGACAAGACCAAGGCTAATCATGGTGGAGTGTTATGTGTATTTGTTCTGACCTATGTTAAAGGAAAAGGAGGGGGAAAAGATGCTTTATTTGGGTTACCTAGCAATTATTTCCATATCTACTCGCCATTATCTCATGTCCCCCAGAAGACTTTTGAGATTAGTACAGACGGTAAGTTTTACATTTTCATTCTTTCCAGACACCATTCCATCCTTAAATGTCTGAAAATTGTATTCAGAAACTCTGAAATATCTATACCTGTTAACTTAGGTTGTCAAATAATGAGTCACAGGGAAAGACATGGGCCACACATCTCTTTCTCTGATGATCACTGAGTGCCTTGTGGATATGATTGCATAGACCTTTAAACTAATAGCATTCACAGAGTCTTCGCCTACTTTCCCCACAATCTGCATGTTGGTTCTTTCATCATCCACTATCAGATTTAGTTGGAAATCTCCCAAAGTGTAGCTCATATAAGTCTTCTTGAAAGGCAACTGCCCAATCAACCGTACTTGACTACAAGGAAGTTTTGTGGAAACTAATTATAGGAGAGTCATGATAATCCCCAAACTCTTAGGTAAGTAGGAGACCCCGTGGAACTGTGCGGCTACATTAACAGCTTATTTATGGAATGTGGTCTTTATTTTGGCAATTGTTTAAATGGTTTCACTGTACACTTTTAAGGCACATGCGTATGCATTTGCTGCTCATTACATGCTGTAGTTCTGGGGCAAAGCTGGGTACAAAGAGTCTCTGAAGGACAAACCCGACCATTCATCTGTACACATGTACCATGCTGGCTGCTGTGTGTTGTAGAAAGAGGCTCTGCAGATTCTCCAATTGGAAGAAATAATGAGCTTAAAGCAACAGCTCCTCTGAAAACAGTCGGCAGTTAGATAATGATGGATATGCTACAAATTCCAGAGATATCAGCCAAGAGAGATGAATGATGCATATAAAGAAAGGAAGGCTAAAAATCTACTACCTTTGTTTTAAGGGTAAAAGCACAAGATGTTGTTCAGTATGATGGCGACATCATTTGGGGTACATTGTGCTGCATTAGAAGCAGCACCACATTCCAAAACAAATTTCTTTACGCAGGAGGTTATTAAGAAAAAAATTGAACATGGTGGGAAGAGCTGCAAAGTGGAGGTTGAAATCTTGGCCTCAAGTTCAGGTTTTCATTTGTGCTCTCTTGCTGAAATAACTTCACATTCAGCTGCTTAGTCCTTTCTTGTAAGGTGCACATGGTCTGGTTAACTTACGACAGTATTTATGGACATCAATACCATTGATTAAAAAGTAAAAGTTCTGTCAAACAGTAGTTTGATCTTCATGACAGCAAACAGCCTGTTTGATGTTTTTATTGAATCAATTGATTTTTTTTCAGCAAATTGATTGGTTGTTTCACTGTCATGTGGACACTTCCTAAATCAACATGTCCTTCTGTCGAGGTGTTTTTTAAAAAGTCTGAATTCATGGATGTGTCTAGAACTTTAGGCTAACAGAATCTTATGAAATCCCAACTGCATCAGAATAAATGGCATCAGTGCTGAGAAAAAGAGGCTTTTGTTTTTCCTTTTCTTCAAGCTGGATTTGAATTTCAGAATTCAAGCAACTCATTGTTACAGACTGATAAAAGGTCATTTTTTTTCTTATCTTGCTTAAGTATGTACTTTGGATGTTGACTGAGTTGTTAGATAATACTCTATCAATAAGGAGAAATTGATTTGTTATCGATTTTTAAGGATAAAAGAAAAAGGAAACAGATCCTTGCACTGCCTCATCTCTTTCATAGACAAGCTGACACATTAGCCAGGCTTCCCTGCTTTTCCAACCAAGGGAGTTATCAAATCTACTATTCACGATGGTCAAGATTTTTCAAATGCCCAAGGAGTCCTGCAAAACTTCATTATTTCTCTAGTATACTTAGATTTACCAATAGGCTTTTGTTTTAACAGTGATGATTAGGCACAAAGGTAAAGTCTGTTATATTCTGCTATAAAAGTGATGCACTGGCCATTTACTCTGCATACTCATGCACTGGCCATTCTCCTCTGTGGGAAGAAAAGGTAGTTGCAGATTTGTTTTATCTGTTCTGGTGTCAGTGCAACATATTAAGCACCATGTCTCCAAGAGGAGAGACTGATGCCCCTTGTATCATCAGTGTGTCTGTCTCCCACAGTGGCTGCAATAAGATCTCTTGCTAAGGTGGACCGTGATGACCCTGTTGGAGCTCTGACCTATCAACTTGCAACACACACTAGGGTTGTTCAATACTCCAAATTCACTTAGTAGTGAGATTCTACCTATCTGGTGCATCCCTTCCCTTTGATGCTAACCAAAATGTGTCTCTAGATTTTCTCCTGTCATCTATCCATCCATCCATCCATCCATCCATCCATCCATCCATCCATCCTCTTTCAACCCTCACATCCTCTTTAAGACATCTGATTTACAGCCAATACCCTTGCCTCCTATTTGACTGATCAAAGTTTTCTGACACAAGTTTTCCGATTTCCCATCTCACTCTAACTCCCAAATATCTTTATGCTTGTATCCTTCTTGTCACTCCAATAAGTCTATATACGTTCAGCTCCCTTTTCTTTACTTCCTACCATGTAAGGACAATTTTATGAGTCAGAGCTTTCATTTTCCTCCTATGTCGCTGTGCTTTGTAATTATTTCCTGATTCTTCTGAATGAGCATTGATTTCTAGTGGCTCTATCACCACTAGCCACAGATATTTTTATGTCTTCCCTAACACAAGAAAAAGAAGTCTCTCATCTCATAGTACTCTTCAGAGTTACTACTCTTTTACTGCCAAGTTTCTCCCGAGGGCAATCTACAATTCCAGCCATATTTCCCTCACTGCCCCTTCACTGACAGTCTGGCTTCCAGCCTCATCACTTTACAGGAACTCCTTCTCCCAAGGTCACCAGTGTCTTCCTAATTGCCAAATCCAACAGTGTGTTATCAGTCCTATTCCTGAAATCACTGTAGCATTAAACACTTACTTGACTTCTTTGACTCTTGCCTACTTTTTTTTTTTTTTTTTGGTCCCTCAGAGAACTTGTGCACGTTCATGGCTTCAATTCTGAGCATCAGAGATGGATGGAGAAAGGGCTTTGATATCAGGCAGATACTAAGTCTTATTCTCTATGGTTCTTCCATTTATTAGCTATAAGATCTTGGATCCATTTTTTGTTTCTTATAACTTTAGTTTCTGCATCTAAAAAGTAGAGATAACAATGCCTTTTGCATGGGATAACTAGGATCAGGTAAAAATGAGCAGTACATGCTCAATAAATGTTAAGTTTCCTTGATTTTCCTGAAAAATCTCCTGAATTTCCTGCTAAGTTGTGGTCATATTTTTTTCTCTTAGTTGCTTATTTCTACCAGACATTCCTACTGCCACCTCAATTGTGCAGAGGAAGGCACACACATTGTTTTTCCTCTCATGACCACCACCCCAAACCTCCTCTTCTCCAATTCTTTCTCTCTCAGTGTCACCTTGGCCTCCACAAAGGCCAGTGACAGGCTGCCTGGGTTCACTTGGGAAGCTCTTGACTGCTGATCATCAGAAGGGATCACAGACAAAGTTTTTTCTAAGGAATCTCCATATCTGTGGCTACTAGTATCTCTCCTGATTCCATCCTAACTCTATCTTATGTTTTCTTACTTGGTAAGCTGGCTTGGTCCTGACTTCAACCCCTGACTTCCTTCTGGGCCCAACAGAGACTTTGGGTCCTGGTTTGGGTCCATTCTTGGCTCTCTCCTTAGCTCTCTCTGCTTTTGCTTCTTTCTCTAGAAGTTGATACCCAAGTTCATGGTTTTCCAGGCCACCTGAGTTGCCTCCCTAGATAGCTTTCTGTTGCCCTCACCTGACACAACTCCATAATTATCAAAGCCACCTTACTGGGACCTGCTTCTGAGATTCACCTCTTCTGGGTATAACAGGTGATGTCATCACTTTCAATTTCTCAAGCTCTTGGATTAGCTTTTCACCTTTATTCCCCTCCTCTTTCTCTAGGACAACCCTCAAATCCATTCAATCCTAGGTTACTGTAGCTTTGCAAAGTTTCATACGTGCATCTTTTCTTTTATTATTCATACCAATAGAATAATAATGTCACTAACAACAACAACAGCTAACATTTGTTGAGGGCCTATGGTGTGCTAGACACTCTGGCAAGACTTTACAAGCTTCATCTCTTATAAAAGAGAAAATTGAGGCTTAAGGAAAGTGAAATACCTTGCTCAAGGTCATAATAAGTACTGGAGCTAGGGATTTAAGCTCAGATTTGTCAGCTCCCAAACCCATGCTCTTATTCACTGTTTTATTTTGTTTGAAATGATCACATTTTCTTGATGGAAGCATTTGTGTGTTTTTCATAAATGTTTTTCAAACTGTGTTATCTTTCTAACCACAGATCTTGTGAAATTGCACTGGACAAGGGATTTCATGGAATTAGAAATAAATTGTAAATAAATTGTTACTCTAGTAAAGATTCACTCAGTATTAGCCAGAAATAAGAATAGTCCCAATACTGAGAGAAGCCAAGAGAAGGGAATAGTGTGACATTGCAGAGAAAGGAAATAGGTGAAAATTTAATCTTTAGTGTTGTCAACTTATTTATCAGTGGGGACATTTCTGGTTGGAAAGAAATAAAAGGGGTGTCCTTGGAAAGAGTCAAAATGGAAACAAAGCTAAAGGTGTCAGGCAATAGGAAGTCAGTGGAGAGGAGCAGTGGCGTGGTTTAGGAGAACAGGTCACTGCTTGAAATACTTCCCACTAGCATTAAGCCCTTGAACGTGTGCACTGTAACGTCAAAACACTTGTATGGCGATCCTAGCCCTCTTTGTGTGTAGTCTGAGACAGAGCCCTGGACTTGGGATCTAAATACTGAATTCTCTTCCTAGCTCTATCGCTGAACAGCGACTTGATCTTGGACAGATCCCTTAGCCTTCTTGTTCCTGAATTTCTCATCTTTAAAATCCCTGGGAGTTGGACTGTAGGAGCTCTCAGACTCTTCCCTGCATTAGCCTTTGCTGTTCCATCAGCTCAAAATGTGGTGAGGACTTAGAGCTTAGGTGCGTGGCCTGCTACCTATGCTACACATTTACTAACATTACATATGGATGTCACGGGTTGCTCTGGTCACTCAGACTGTGGAGAAAATTGAAAATCTTGGTAAGAGAGTCCCCAGCTGGGGCCTAAGCACATGACATCAGAGGTTACACGCCTTTTATAAAGTACCAGAGTGTGTTACGCTCTGCTCTGCGGGCAAGATCCCTTTCTAATTCCTGAGTCAAACCCCCTTCCACTCCTTGGCGCATCTGTCTCCTTGCACTGTTGCATATGACTTCGGTTAGCATGGGCAGGGGACGGACAGTCTGTGCAATTGAAATGCGAAGGTATAATTATAAGTGAACAAGGGAATAATTTGGCCAGTAGTTTAGTATCTCAAGATCTCAAGAATGATCACCTTCGGCTAGACTAGTAGACCCAAATTGCCCTTTTTATTGCTTCACTAAAACACACCACTTTGCCCAGTTCATTTATTGACTTTTTCATCTCAAGTACAAATTCTTACCTAGGTAGAAGTTAAAGGTCCACAACACACTAATTGTAAAAGCAAAAGTGCCAATTCAACAGAATTCCGAAACCATGGGAAATGCCTGTGAACTTGACAACTCTTGTGTAAATTAAGCCTGAAAACGATTTTTTTTTTTAAAAGAGGCTTTAGGTGTTCCTTGAAAACCTTTACCTCAGTTACAAGAGTGTGTATATCTATGGAAAATGAGGAAAGAACTTTGTGTCAGTTGCATAAAAGAGTAGGAAACACTGACGTTGCTTTTTGGGAAACAACAGAAAACTAGCTGCTGAGATTTGATTTAAATCACACCCTAAAAATATCACCCTCGCTTCCAGAAGCATACATCGTTTGCATAAATATTCTATCCCCCTTCCCCCGCCACCACTACTCAGCTTTGCAGCAAGCAAGCAAGAGTTAAACACAAGAGTAGTTTTTAGAGGAAACCTTATGACTAGCAATCAGTGCTAATAAGATTCTTTTCCTCTTGCAAGATTCACAGAAAGCCCTAGATCCATGCCGAGCACATTCAAAGGCAAGGGACTAAGAGCTCCTCTCACAGGTTCATTATCATTCTCAGGTTATCCCAAGCCAAGTGAATCAGGAAAGCAAATGAATTAGTGAGAATTACGGAGCCTCTGTGGTCTGAACCCACTCCAAATCTCGGGGAAGATGAAAGGTAGACGCTGATGTCTTATGTCCCAAGGATCTCAGGATGGGAGCCCCAGCGTCGAGCTGTTCCTCCAGAGCCTTGCAGAAATGTGCAGGCAGTTAATGTTGCCTAACATCTTCTGACCGTGGGTTCAGCCATGTGGGAAAAGTTTTACGAGGCTGCAAAACCAAACCCCCTTTCACTCACAATTAATTACAGAAGACTTGCTATAGCACCTAGTTGCCAATGAGTCCAGCATGGGCACTTTTCTTCTTATTTTGGTCACTTACTAATAATCAAAGATACCAGGGTAATGCTTTAGTATATGATGATACCAAACGGGATTTTTGAAGAAAAAAAATCTATAAAATATTTAAAGTGCTAAAGCGTTAAGCTTCTTTGGAAGAGATGCTTTGAGCTGAGGAGCGGGGATTGAATTCAAACTACTGTCCTTGGAATTGCAGAAGTTTTTGTTGTTGTTTTTTTGTGTTGTTTTAAAGGCTACTGGCAAATAGGGGTGGGCAGAATGGGGAGGGGGCGTGCATTTGTTCTTGTGGCGGAGATACAGTGATCCTTGGAGTATCTGTGGAATTTAAACAAAACATGTAGTAAAGGTTTGGGAGTAGCAGTTTGTTTTCATTAAATACTTGTTACTGCTAATTATATTTGATCACTATAAAGAATACAGTTTAATTAAAGAAACACGGTGGTTAGAAAAATATTTGATTTCCAAAGGAGAACAATTTATCTTTTCATTAGGAAGGAGGGAAAAAAGTAATTGTGACTGTATGTTTTTCAGCATGTTATTGGTTTTTATGGAGAGGTTTTATTCCATTCATAGGGAAAAATGTATTTTTGTTCCTAAAATTGTGGTGAACTACTAACATCATATCATGTTGTTTGCATGCACACTTCAATTTATTTAACATAAGTAATTATTTTAAAAATGAGACAACATTTGGCAAATGATATAAAACAACATATTCTAACATCAATCTGAATCAACGTATCTTCTTTCACTTTGGAGAGAGTTTCCGTGTTAACTCTTTCAGTGAATGTTGAAATGTACTGTCACATTAATGTTTTCCCTAACCAACATATGGTTTTCATTCTCATTTTGCAAGGTAATATTTCAGCAGCGGTCTGGAGGAAATTAATGGAAAATGAAGGCAGATAACTATCCTTGTAACTAAAGCCTAGTGTTCATGTTGCTTGTATATCATTGCATATAATAATTCTTTTAAGCAATCACAAAATTTAAAATTTTTGACTTGTAAAAATGTATCCTCTCTACATCAGCTTAGTTTGAGTGAACTCCCATGAGTTCCGGAAGTGTAATGGACCTGGGTACATCTTAGTATAACTGGTCTAGTTTTAAGAAAAAGGACAATTCAAATATTGTGTTTATGGTGTGTAAGTGTCAGGGACGACTCAGACTTAGAACAAGAGAAATCCCTTCCTTTGCAGTCTTCACACCAGAAACAGCATTGGAAAATAAGAACATTCAGAGTTTGGCACCATGTTTTTAAAGGAACTAATTTTTATCTTTCCATTTTAAACGTATGCCTGTAAATTTTGGACAATATTTTGTTTGTAAAATCTTTGGGCAGTTTGCTGGTTTCAACCATTTTTTTGTTGTTGTTGTTATTATAATGCTCAAACAGTACTAAATGTACATAGTCATGTATTTGGATAATTACACTTTTTTTTTTTTTTTTTTTTTTTTGCGCGCGAGAGAGAATGAAAGAGAGCACGAGACGGAGGAGGGTCAGAGGGAGAAGCAGACTCCCCGCCGAGCAGGGAGCCCGATGTGGGACTCGATCCCAGGACTCCAGGATCATGACCTGAGCCGAAGGCAGTCGCTCAACCAACTGAGCCACCCAGGCGCCCGATAATTACACTTTTTAAAACTTTTTTTTTTATCTCATGGAGAAAGGTGAACCTAAAAATCATATTTAAAATATAGTATAGATGTGTTTGAAGCTTCATAGCTATTTTTCTTTCACATTATAATTTGAATGTTCGATTTCTCTTTGGCATATATGCAAATTACATCGAACCCAAGCAAACATAAGCTTCCAATGGGACCGGGTAGAAAAGAGACACCGTCTCCTTGGTGCTTCTGTATTGCATTCTGCTCTTGTCGCTGCCCTTAGGATCTTCTACTCTTGTCACTAAATGCTTTCCAGTGAGAAGTTTTTCCTTTCTTTCTTACAAAACTATAATAATTCGACACTTCTGGGTAGAGGAGGAAAACAAACTTCCAGCTTTTGATAAATTATATTAATGCGTATGAAAACCTGCATGTTCCAAAATTCTAAATCTGTAAGCAATTTTACACGGAAATCAGCTTTTCCTAGATTTCTGAAGAAAGTGCAAGAAAGCAATCGGAGCAGTTTGGTATACCATGAACGGCTAGAGAGCTGCTTTCCATCAAAGCAGAAACCCACCTTTGTTACTAGAACTATTATTGCCCAGTACTCCGTGGTTCGGCAGCAGCCCGCAGCAGTGGCGACAGCAAGCATTCCCGCCTTAGCACAGAGGCCTGCCTTGCCCTCGCGCTGCCCACAAATGACCAGGGAAATCCCAGAGGTACTCTTGAATTTCTGCATTCTCGTTTCTTCAGCCGTAAAATATCTGTCACTCACATCCCACTTTGGCCAAAGTGACACCTGCCAGTCTCAAGAACAAGGACAAATTATTATCCGTCGGCCAACCGCGTCTCAGCAATGAGAGCAGAGCAATGGTAGGCACGGGCTTCTAAGGGTGTATTGTTAAACTCTATAATTTGTTTTTGAGATGTTTCTTTCAAGGACGTTAATTCTCAGCGTATTGTGGTTTAACATTCTGAACTTGTGTTTTTGTGGTCCACTGTCCACCGTAATGACACATTTAAGAATATTTACAAACAGGTGGCAAAATCTATATCGAATAGGCTTAGGCGGCACTGTGCAGGGCAATATGATGTTATTGTCATGAAAGACCCATGGCTTTGGTGATTGGAAGGCTCCTAGGATCCTTTTCAGGCCAAAATCCAAAAACATTCCCTCAGACCCACAATTCTGAATCTAAGAGTTTTATGGTGTGTGTGTGTGTGTGTGTGTGTGTGAGAGAGAGAGATCTGTCATCACGTCATATGAAGTTATGCAACATTCTATCCCTTGTTGATGAAATGCAACATGACAGAATGTAATGTAATGTAATGTATCAAAAAATGTAAATAATATACTTTGCAGGATTAGATATCTGCTGTCAATTCCTATAGTAGGGATCTGAACTGAACTTACTGAGGCGGACAGAAGCTCAGTGAACGCCAAACCGGCCGTGGTGTTTGAGAACCGACACACACCACAGTTCACTGATTTCCCCAATTACTTTGGGGTAGTTTGGCACGTATAGAAATGTGCAACAAAAGTTCTCTTGTTGGACACTTCTGGGAAGTAATTTGATTGTTAATTACAAACGCTCAGGGTGATTGCTCTGCATAATTGTTTTACTCCTTCAGTACTCCGTTAGAAGCTTATCTGCCGAAGGTTTATTTTTAGGTCTTTGAATTTTTAACATCTTCCTTATGTCACACTGATGCAACATGAGTGACCTCTCCAGATAAAATCCTTTAACCAGCCAGGGTAATCCAGTGCCTCCTGTGAGAGGTAGAAGTGGGGAGACAGTATGACCACATGCATTTTATCTCCAATAGCATCTGTAATCACGGGACACACACACACACACACACATTTCAAAATTCTGTGCCTTTTGAGAAATAACTTCAGTTATATGCTCTAAATTGCTTGAAAATCGTAGAGAGCAAAAGGCACATCTCAGAATTAAACCAAATGCATTCCACATACTATTTCTTTTTATTACCAAGCTGTAGTCTCGACCCTTAACGACTGACAACACAAAACAAGTCCACGTCGCTTTAAAGGTAACTGGACAGAAGCTCATCTGATACTGCATTCCTGAGAATGGAACCTTTTATTTGCTGTCATAGTGATGACTTTTAATTGTCCTAATAAATAAGCTTTTAAAAAGCTTCTAAAATGTTCTCTAATAACATACTTTGGTCTTTAGCCATAGAAATGCAGAAATAATTAGAAGTGGCATTGTGTACCCTGCCTTCTGGACTGGGCTGAAGGTGAAGGAGAAAGTCTCCTGCTCTCCTTGTCAGCTGCAAGGGTAATTACTGCTGGCTGAAATTACTCAACATTTGTTTATAAGCTCCCCAGAGCATGCTGTAAATAGATTGTCTGTTATAGTCCAATCACATTAAAACACTGCTCCTTGCAAACTGCTACCTCCTGTTTTCTGTAAGCTAGACAGAGAGAGCCTGCTGCTCACTTATTGAGCACCGAGCAGGGAAGAGCTATGTTTAATGTGATTGTTTTCATTAGATTCTTCTCTGTCCAAGATCACATTTGTCGTTTTCAGAGTCTGAATGCTAGTGGGGTCCATTACTTTCATTAGGACCCTTTTATTTGCTTTAGGGAGGATGGATATCTTTATTATGGGGATGCGTATGTAACAGTTTGGAAGGAAATTTAAAACAGTGCAGAAGAGTAACCACATACATTTCTTTCCACACATGGGATTTGTTTATCTATATTGAGTTTTAGGAAGTTCATAGCACCTACTGGCTACACCAACTTGATTTCATTTAGCGTGTACTTACACAGTCCTCACTATATGCCTAACCCTGGGCGACATACTATGAAGATAAATATTTATTACTTTTAAAGAGACTAAAATATAGCTGGAGAAAAATGACTTGGATACATAATAAAGTTAAAGACTAGTAAGATATGTGATGAAATATAGATTTGAAATACAACAAGCACCAACGTGAATATGTGACGTATGCATATGGAGGATCAGCGAGTTTTTGTGTTTGGAGAGCAAATGGAATTTACTGTTTTGGAAAGATAATAAGGCTTTATGAGTTAAATTAATTGTGCCCCCTTCAAAAGGCACCAGAGACAACCCAGAGAGTAGTTAGTTCAGCTTTTTGGTGACCCTTGCTTCCAGTTTATTATTTCACATGAGAGAGATTTGATTGGACCTTTAGGCTGGCTGGCCTAAAATGTTTTGAATGCAGAAGAGAGCAGGAAATTAAAAGCAGCTCAACAGAAAGAACCGGGATATTCATTGAACCAAATCCTTAAATAGTCTAAATTTCCTCTCTAATTGATTAGTAAATAAGTTTAGCTATTTTATTTTCGTTCCTCCTGGGGAAAGAACTGGAATAATTCCTGAGTTGTTTCCATTTATGGTTGACCAAGATTTCCCAAATCTAGCTGATTATGTCTCCACAGCAGTCTCAAATTTTTTAAAAAAGTATTACAAACCTGTTTTGAAAAGGGAGGGATATTGGAAGACAAATATTGCAGAGAAGGGGTTCTACTCAGTAAATGGCAGACATGGGAACAGGAAATGCAAATTGTAGAAATTCAGATCTGAGACACAAAAGGACTAGTCGTGAATTGGAAGAAAATCGGATATAATCTTACTTTCCGGGAAATATTTAGCCTTTCCCTTTCTTTACATCATTCCAATTTTTTTTTCTCAGGGTAATTATTCTTTTTTTTTTTTTTTTCATCTAGTCTGGAATTGGTAAGGGGTTTTGGAAAATTCTCATTTCTCCTTACATACGCCAATGTCACTGGAAAGCCGTACAAGTGATAGAGACATTTGGGTACCAGAATGATGATTCAATTAGATCTTACAATAATTCCTGGAAGTACTGTATTCTAGACTTTAGTACAGGAAAGAGCATCAGATGCAGAGCAGATTTTGGGTAGGCACATATATTGCCATGGAAAGCCAGCGATGTTTTACATAGAAAACTAAATGAGCATGGGGATGCCAGTGGTGTGTTCATTTCAGAATGTTTGGCGAAATCTATTTTCAAGAGAAAAGTAAAGCTAAACAAAATCATTCTTTAGGGCTGGCACACATTGTCTTAAAATAGACTGAATCCATTTGTAATCTATATAACATTTTTATATGTTTGCCATTACTCACTTCATGCCATTAGGAAAGCACTGAATCTTTAAAGAGAAACTTCCTACAGCTAAAAAAGACATTAAGGGGGAAAAATGCTGGGAGCCATAGTGACAGGTACAACTAAGCTTGTATCCTTCGGTTCCCTGGAAACCAGTCAAACACTATCTCATCTTGCAATGGTTGTGTCTGATCCTCTGCTTCAGACATCTTCCTAATAATGGCAACTGCAGAGGTGACTCTCTGCAAATAAGGGCTTGCAGCCTCTGGGCATCCATCACATTTCTCCAGAGCAACATTAGACCACCCTAATGGGCACTCCCGTCTTCATTATGATATTAATTCTCTAAATTTCCAAAGTGATTTCATTTGTAACATGACAAAGCCTGGCTGCTCAGGAGACAAACTGTTTTCATCCCCCTCCTGCATGCTCACAAAGGCTTGCTCTCTTTAGTCTTTGGGGGAAAAGGAATTTGATAGCATCAGATCTCTGGTGATACACAGGCTGGCTAACGGCTACACCACCTGCCAGCACTTCACGCCTGCCCATCCAGCCTGAAGCTTTCTAAAGCAGTGGTTGCTGAGTGGAACATGGATGCTGGTTTGGAAACGAACGATATGGACAGAAAACAGCAGCCGAATAGAAACTCGGCATGGAAGCTGAGTGGGATTTGAGGGGAACAGTGGGGTTACAGAGAGGCTGGAAACAGAATCTGGTGCGATAGGGTTGGTCTGGGAGATGCTAGCGAACGCCGTGCTTTTTCTCCCTCGTACACTGGAGTCTTTGTTGCAGTTCCAAATTCCAAGACTGCCAACCATATACAACCTCCAAAATATGGTCATTCATTTTTCTTTCAATATTCTAGCCCCTATGGACTTTAATTCAATGTAGCCACATCAAAATTAGCTTACCTTCTGCAATGTTTACTAGATATAAATTCTAACACTTACTAAAAAATCCTGTCTCGATCAATACTGAGGATTTTCTACTCACCAATGATCATTGTTTCTAACTGAATTAGCATCGTGGCTAGAATGTCTGACTTGAGCGACCCAGTGCTAAATTTTTGAGAGGTCCAGCGTTGGTCAAAATACTGAAGCGGATGAAAATTTTCTCTGCTTTCCCTTTCCATGACTTCTACTAGGAGCTTCTTGCTCTTACTTCTTGCTTCACTGCTGACACTCTGTTTAAAAAAGAATTCTTATTAGAATAGTCCAAAATAGGTTATTATTTTTGAGTAAGGTACAGAGAAATCAGTAGTTCACTGTTACTGAAGATTCCAGTACCTCTCATTGGAGGTGGTATATTTTAGTGGGAGGCATCAGCGAAAGCTGAGTTTGATTCCACTAGTGAATTTTACAATCTTGTGAAAGTGAATGAAAAAAATTACCCGGCTTCTATTTCTTCGGTTTCAAAGTGGAGGAACTGGGCCTTGCGTCCGCCCTGGAGCTGCCCACGCAACCCAGCCATGGTCAATCCCACTGTGTTCTTTGACTTTGCCCTGGATGGCGAGCCTTTGGACCGAGTCTCCTTTAGCTGTTTGCAAAGTTCCAAAGACAGTGGAAAACTTTCCTGCTCTGAGCCCTGGGGAGACAGGATTTGATTATCAAGGTTCCCGCTTTCACAGAATTATTCCGGCATTTCTGTGCCACTGTGGTGACTTCACTCGCCATCATGGCACTGGCAGCGAGTCCATCTATGGGGAGAAATCTGATGATGTGAATTTCATCCTGAAGCACACGGGTCCTGGCATCTTGTCGATGGCAAATGCCGGATCCAACACAAATGGGTTCCAGTTTTTCATCTGCACTGCCGAGACTGAATGGTTGGATAGCAAACACGTGGTCTTTGGCAAGGTGAAAGAGGGCATGGATATTGTGCAAGCCATGGAGTGCTTTGGGTTCAGGTATGGCAAGACCAGCAAGAAGATCACCATAGCTGACTGTGGACAAATCTAATAAATTTTTCTTGTATTGTACCTTAACTACCAGATCATTCCTTCTGTAGCTCAGGCGAGCACCCCTTCACCCCCATCTGCTTAAAATATCCTATAATCGTTGTGCCGTCGCTGGAATTCTATGGGTTTTATATTTCTTTACTCCCCTCCAAGTCTAGCTGGATGCAGAGTTAATTTTCTGATTATGAAATAAAAATTAAACAAAAAAATAAAGTGAAGGAACTGGATTGTAGGCTCCCTGGTTTAATATTTTTTATTATTTCATATTATATTTATATTAATATTTTTAGATTATCTTATATCTGATTTTTTTGTCTGTATATGTTCAAACACCTGGCACCCTTGCAGGATATGTTTAGGTAATATCTTATCATCACAAATTTTTAACTGAAGATTCATATCTTTGATTTATAATTTCAGAATATTTGCTATAGCTCAGAATCTTCAGGCCATTATAATTTAGAAAAAAATTGTAAAGCTCTTTTTTTTAAAGATTCTATTTTTTATGTGACAGAGAGTGAGAGAGAGAGAGAGCAGCAGCAGCAGAGGGAGAGGGAGAAGCAGGCTTCCCGCTGAGCAGGGAGCCCGATGCGGGGCTCGATCCCAGGACCCCGGGACCATGACCTGAGCCAAAGGCAGACGCTTAACGACTGAGCCACCCAGGCATCGCTGTAAAGCTTTGATGCTTGAATAGATTTCTTTTAGATTTTATTATTAGTGCAATACAATCAAATACATTATATATGTTGCTTTTAGAAATAGAAAAATATAGATGCATAGATTTTTAACAAAATAAAACAATTTGGGGGGAGTGAGAAATTTTGCCCCGTTCTCCAAACCACAAATTTTTCAAAAAAAAATTGTTTGGAGCAAGAGAACATTACTGAATATTTCATCTCTCACCTATCCTATTTTTCAATTTAAGAGATTGTCTTATACATTTCTCAAAGTTGTTGCTTTTTTGTTTTTTAAAAATATATTCAAAACTAAGCTTGGTTTCTTTAATCTCAAACTTCCGTAAGTATTATAATTCTTCCCTTTAGGAAATGAGTTGGCGGGGCGCCTGGGTGGCTCAGTTGGTTAAGCGACTGCCTTCGGCTCAGGTCATGATCCTGGAGTCCCTGGATCGAGTCCCGCATCAGGCTCCCTGCTCGGCGGGGAGCCTGCTTCTCCCTCTGACCCTCCCCCCTCTCATGTGCTCTCTCTCTCTCTCTCATTCTCTCTGTCTCAAATGAATAAATAAAATCTTTAAAAAAAAAAAAGAAAATGAGTTGGCTGTTTTTTCTGATAGTCCAATTTCTAGAATAAGTCGTATCTCAAATTGTAATGGTTTGCTTCTCAAGATTTACAGAAAATAAGGGTATGCCCTAAAACTTAACATGAATCTTATGAATATTTGTCAAGTCTGTGTTCAGACCATTCCCAAATTACCAATGTCTGATTTCAAATGGCTCTTACATACAACTGCCAGGCACTTCTGGTTTCACTGTTGATAGAAACTTCACAGAGTCCTGCTCCATTCCTACTCTCTTCTGCAGCACTGGAGTCTCAGAATCCCTTGCCACGGTATGGAGATTCCTGATACCACTGGAGGGCTTTTATTGCAGGACACGTCCTCCTCGGGTCTCAAATTAAAACAAGAGTTGAGTTACTGTTCAATCATCAGAATTTTATTACTGAGAGCCTTCTACGTACAAACTAGTCCTTTTCTTCCAAATGTCATCCTTGGAACATAATGTTTCACTCTCTTCAAAGGATTGGGATTATACTGCTCTATAACACATACCCAAGGCATAAGGCCTTTGCTGTTGGATTAGTTCCAGATGGAAGACATTTACTGCAATGTAAATAAAATATAAACAAATATAGGATTATTGAGCCTCTACAACTGGAAACTCTAAATTAAATCTAAGCTCTTTGATTTAACGATCATTTCTTAATTGTATTTTTATTATCTAGGCTTAGTATTTAGCAGGTGCTCAATATAGATCCATTGAACTAAGCTGAACCTACACCAAGATCCACAACTGATGCATTTCCATTAGTTTATAGTACAGAAATTCGAACTCATGGTTTAGACAATTTATGTGACTCATGGGGACTATATAAAGAGTAATAGCATGCCATTATGTTGATAGTAATATCTATAGCATGTTTTAATAATGTCTTGTATGGTGATGGAAATTTTTAGTAATCAATAATTTAATTTTAGGCTAAGCAAAACAAGTGGCTAAATTATTTTAGGTTACTCTTGAAAATCAAATTAATTTGAAGAGCTTTTTTTTTTTAAGATTTTATTTATTTATTTGACACAGAGAGAGAGACAGTGAGAGAGGGAACATAAGCAGGGGGAGTGGGAGAGGGAGAAGCAGGCTTCCCGCTGAGCGGGGAGCCCGATGCGGGGATGTGGGGCTTGATCCCAGGACCCTGGGATCACGACCTGAGCCGAAGGCAGACGCTTAACGACTGAGCCACCCAGGCGCCCCAATTTGAAGAGCTTTTTAAAATTACTTCCATATTGCTATTTTTATAACTCCCAACTAATGTATTTTAAAATATTAGTTCATAGAAACAGTTTTCACTTAAAAATAAGATGAGCAAAGAAATCACTGGTGACTGTTCTTGTAGTGATGAAGTGATTAACAGACATTCACAAGCCGGGGATCAGACTGGCTTTATTAATCCAATGATTTTGCATAAACTTAGCCAGCTGGCAGACACTTAGGTTTTTCTATGATTGCCATCTGCCAAGATCCAGAACAGGGTTTAGACTCCACCCTAATGAGTGTTGATTCTTAGACATCATCCTTCTAATCCAATAGGCCCTACTCATGCTTTTCTCAAGCATTTGTGAAGGTCCTAAATCAATCTAGCTCTTACAGTCACAAACCAGGGCTCAGAGTGTTTGGTTCAGAGAGTTGTAACCAGGTTAATATTGAGAAAAATAGCCTTTCTGATAGAAATTGCTTTCACATTCCGGTAGTCAAGGAGTGCAAGGCATGGTAGATACACTAAAAAAATGAACTTTTTGCAGTCATTGGGTATTAGCCCATAACATGAAAAATAACAAGTCTCAATAGGATTTTTTAATTTTTTGAATTCACTAGTAGAATGTGGTATGTACAATATATAAGAGTACTAGTCTAAAAATTAAGAACCTTAAGTTCAGGTTCCAGCTTGACCAATAAATGGCTCTGTGTCCTTGGACAAGCCACGTACTCCTCGGTGTTCTAGTTTTCTTAATGTTCAAAAGAGGAGTTGATATAATCTCATAAATCTCTTAAAAATTCTAAAATAATTGCTCTTTAAAAAACCAAAAATTATGCTTCTTTAACTACTCACAACCATGACTCTTTTTAAAAGGCTAAACAGAATGTCCATTTATTGTATTGTTAAAAAAATACAAAAGGAATATATATTTTTTACAACATTATGCCATTGTCTGTTAGTCGTTATTGTTGCTGTGTGAAGTAACTTTGGGATTTTTGGCGAGAGGGTTTTCTAGAAGTAGCTTTTTTTCAATAGACATTTTCCTCCCGAGTAGCTAAATTCTACTGCTGTTGTTTCAGTGATAACAGAAGCATCAAGTCAAGTCTTAATCGTGAAAGAAGAGTTTGAAAATTTATTTTCTACTTGGTTTAAAAAACCCAAGTGCAAAAAAAGCTGACAGAATTAAGCATAAAATCACTATCATTTTCCTTCTATCCTCAGCTAAGAAAACCAAAAAGGTATGCTAGAGGAAGAAGCTTTTACCTGTGTAAAGATAGCTCTCTCTAAGAGGAGATCTGTGTTTGCTTGGAAAGCTCTTGTACCAGATACCTGTGTGGCTTATCACTTTATTCAGGTGTGTGCTAAGATGTCACTTTGTCAGAGAGAACATCCCTGATACCCTGTCGAAAATAATTTCCCCTGTCGCACTCAAGCTCCTTCCTCTTTATTTTTCTCTACATAATACTTATCACTACTTGAAGTGTATTTACTTATTGTCGATGTCCTCTCTCATCCCCACCAAGAATAGAAGCTCTATGAGAGCAGACACCATGTATCACTGGCAGGCGCTACCTCGTCACTAGAGCCCATGACAGTGATTGGCATTTAGAAGCAGCTCAATAAATACTGAACAAATGAATGCCTGAAAAAACTTAGTGATAAACCAAATTGGTCAAGTGAAGGAATAGACAAGAGTGGAGTAAAGAATAACATGGAATAAAAAATATTCCTCGCCTCAGGGAAAGTCCAGGCTCTAGACTAGAGCTTACCAGCTCAAATGCCTACAAGGACCAATAAGTTAATTGTAAATGCATGGGTAAAAACAAGAGGGAGTAGTAAGAGCTGTTGCAAACTGGACACTGTATTCTTATCTAAAGAAATCCACACATTTCAAACACCTGGAAGCCAAAACAAAACAGCTACGTACTATATTTAGTTCCCAGGCCATGTGCTTATAATGTGTGCCAGGTAACCGTTGTGGAATGATGCAGGTAAGAATGACCTTGTGCTCTATGATGAAGGAGACAAAATGTACAGCAAAATAAGTACAACCTAAAATGGAAGCTACCTGAACATTTGAATAGCTATTGATGTAGAAGGTCACCAAGAAACAGAACTTGAGCGAGCTCCTGGACATTGAGCATGATGTTGACATCAGAGAGTTTATCAATAATTAACTTGATATTTGGGGGGAGAGATGTTTAACGTGATTTTAAGTATGCCCTATAAATCAATATTTTTCAAGCTATACATCCCTTGCTTCTAGAGAAAATCTCCTGTGTCTGCAATCGGATCCCTTTCAGAAAATGAGGTCATTACAGAAATCATGTTTCTGACATTTCTTTTTAAAGCAAAAAATGACAAACTTGCACATTCTAATTGCCCCTGAGTCTTTCATTGCCTAGCATTATTTAAGGCTTCTTATGCCTCCAAGATCCCTATACGAGCATGTATTGAAAATAAAACATGCAGTTATACAGAATTTAAGTTACAGAAAAGTTTTTGCATCAAGAGACCTGTATCAACTGAGCCACCTGGATGCCCCCCCAATTTCATATTTTTAACAGCATATCCATCTTAAATTCCAATTTAAATATTGACCAGAAGGAAAGGAGTGGTCAAAGATACAAAAGAGTTTCTATCTGGATGTGCCAATCAAAAAGGGTGGGTTTTATAGTATTTCTCAAGCTTTATTTGTTTGTAGGGAAAAGTAAATTCCGGGGGTAGCTTAGTTCCCAGAGTTCAAACCTGGAAACTATTAACAGAAGGGCTGATCTTAGCTGTCCTGAGGGTGTTGGGAGAAAAGGGTGTATCTCAGTCACTAAATATAGATTTACAGAGCTCCCATCAAATGGTGACGTTCTGCAGGAGCAAAGACAGGCAGCAGATATCTCAGGGAAGAAAATGAAGGTTGAAAGAAGCCATTGTGAACACTGCATGTTTTCCATTAAGCACAACTGTGCATATGACAAGTACATATGTAGCCAAAGTGAAAAATGCATGATGGCCAAACTGGGCGCACACTCCCCTCTCGACACCACTGAAACACAGCTTCTAATGCATCTGTGTTCATGGGCCAGTTGATATATACCCGGAGTCCTGTCAGTAGGAAATATGAATGTGCATAAAACTCTTAAATTTAGTGTTTGAGGTGGTTGGAACAAGCCATTCACCTTCCCTTTCCCCCCCTCCTCCTAGCTTCTCCTTTTCTTTTTTCTTCTCCCTCCTCCCTTTGTGAATTTATGATTTAGAAATTATTCAAACTGACTTCAAGCTCTGTCATTTCTTCATGGGTGTTTTATGTGTGTTCTTGGATTTTCATCTTGCCAATTGGTCCAGAAGCATTGGTATACCATTACATTAGAACATTTTACTGTGCTGAATCTGTTAAGCACATTTTACTGTGCTTAACTCTGGGGTGGCAGAGCCAAACTCGATTCTGAAATGATCCACTGGATCTTTTCTGCAAACATTAAGGAGAGAAAAAAAAATTAGTTCCGTAAGTTGAACAAATGTTACACTAAAAATAAAGGGCTACGTGGTCTGACACTGTATCTATGGTTTTGTTTAAATTGCTAAGATATCAGTTTTGGGGTACTTTTATACACAGCTGATGTAAATGGAGGTTAAATACTACTTAATTAATGGTTCTTATCTTGTCTTTTTCTTTTATGGTTACATACTTAACTTGTTCTATTCCCCAATTAATGACTACAACTTGCCGTATGTGATTATAATATATATGTTGGGGTTATTTAGTCTTTGCTGTGTAATCTTCAGAACCATGCAATAGGAGGGCAATTATCTCATCCTAAATATATAGCCCTTAGAAAGAACCTTGAAAATATACTTCTCTTTCTCTTTCTTCCTCTCTCTCTCTGTCCCTCTCTCTTTCCAAAAATTGCATATGCTTGTCTCTCAAGATAACTGAATTTTCTCAGAGAGGGCAAGATGACCATTAATCAGCTGGGTTCCTATCTATGTTTAACTGCTTGTCTCTAGCATTGAATGGGACGAGTTCTTGTAGTAGTTTACCGAAGCAGTTTGCATAATACAGATAGCTATTAGAATCACTGTATTAATATATGTCATCAACAACTTGTTGCTTTAGTACATTTTAGGATATCTGTGGGAATACATAATATAAATCTGAATTCTGGGCAAAACTATACAACTGGTTCATTTCCAAACTCTATTATGTGTAAGATTAAAACCCTGAAGGTTTAAAATGATAGATTCATTGTCAAGTGCATTGTACTTTTTATTCTGAAGTGAGAGAAGACTTCGTGTCTTCTTATATCTTCATGAAAACTCCACCAGTGATCTTCAGAGCAGCACTGTGCTGGTGAGACCTCTACTACCTTCAGGGTTTCCTGCGGTGCTCTCCATCTGGATGGAATAGGGGAAAAATTGATAAAAGAAATGGAAGGGAAAGGTTTTTTTTTGTTTTGGTTTTTTTTTTGGTTACTTGTTTAATGTCACCAGATGCTTATTCCATTCCTCTTTCTCTTTCTTCCTTCCTTCTTTTCTTAGTCTTCCTTCCTTCCTTCCTTCCTTCCTTCCTTCCTTCCTTCCTTCCTTCCTTCCTTCCTTCCTTCCTTTCTTTCTTTCTTTCTTTCTTTCTTTCTTTCTTTCTTTCTTTCTTTCTTTCTTTCTTTCTTCTTTCTTTTTCTTTCTTTCCTGACTTCCTCTCTCTCTCTCTCTCCCTCTGTATGCTTAATTTTTATAGCTTTGTTGTGATTAGTCTTTTACAGTCATACGTAGGAGCTTACCTGTTGAAAAATAAATCACATGAGTACTGTCTAAAAAGTCTAGAGAATGGTTTCCTGATTGAATGGCCACTTGTGACAAACCTAAATTTGCTCTGTGTTTGGAAAGATGCTACTGCTCACCTGGGAGCTTTGCTATTGGCAGATCACTAGCAAACCTTTCCATAGAATGACATCGTCCCATGACAATCTGAACAGAGAGGGCTACATTCCCAGATTTACCTTCTAAGATTACATGAGTTTGTGAGCCCCTAAGAGTGAAGGTTACAAAGTATCACCTGGAGGTGGGCTGCTACAGAGAGAAAAATACACACCAATATTCTCAATTACCCCTACCCAAAACAGAATCTCTGAATGTAAATTACAACAAAGTAGGTGCAATAAACTCTAAATTATCTGTGTTAATACAAGGGTGCATCTGTTAAAAACCATTTATATTAAATTTAGATGACATTCTCTCAATTGACAAGGGGTGGGGTGTATTAGATTTATTATTTAAACTATGTTGCATCTAAGCTCATATTAGAATCTCAGTAGTTTGCATTTCTTGTGCAAGCCATAATAAGAGGGAAAAGGCTCAGAGGTGTATTAGGTGGCAAATGAAAGCCACTCTGATAGCAATCATTTCTAACAGATAAGCCAGAAAGTAGATAATTTACACTTGGGTGATCTGTAGATTACTAGAAATGACTGTAGTGTATGTGCTTAGAATTCATGCTTATACATACATTGCTAACAGTTTGATTCCTGAAAAGGAATGTCAACAGATGATCATGTTGAGGTGAAAGCATGTTTTTTGGTACCAAAGGACTTAGATTTGAACCCATCTTTGATCTTACTAGTTTTTGAATAAGACTTCCAAGTCTCTGAGTATCAGTTTCTCTATCCATAATATGGAATGATATACCTGTTTTTCTTATTTAATGTGTATTGTATCCTGAAGTTAGGTAAGGATAGTTACAAAGATGGGTAACACACAATATTGGGCCACAAGGAGATTGGGGGTAGGCAGGGAACAGACAGGTAAACAAACGATCTCACTAACACAGGAAGAGTTATAAGAGAGGTTGTGTTGAGTAATTCCATAACCTGCCTTGTAATTATATATATATATATATATATATATATATATATATATATATATAAAATATACTATATAATATAATATATACATATATATCTGTATCTACTGAACCAAGAAATCCTTTTTTTAAAAAGATTTTATTTATTTATTTGAGAGTGAGAGAGAGAGAGTGCACAAGCAAGAGAGCACAAACAGGGGAAAAGGCAGAGGGAGAAGCAGACTCTCCACTGAGCAGGGAACCCAGCTTGGGGCTCGATGCCATAGCTCCAGGATCATGACCTGGGCCGAAGGCCGACTGAGCCACCCAGGCACCCCCATGAAGTCCTTGAATTTAAGAATCATGTATAATTCACTTTTGAATCATCAGAAAGCAGTTCAGGCATAGGCCATAAAAAGCCCACAAAGCTTTTCTGTGGAATAAGTGATTTTTAAGCCACTCGGGTGAGAAAACCTTTGTAGCCTAGGATTGGGAAAGTGACACTTAGCACCAAGTACTGTTTCCATGTTGCTGGGTCGGCACCAAGCTCACAAGTAGGTTATTTAATGAGGTCTTATTTCTAATATACCTAGCATAACACTTGGCATGGAGCTCATTAAGCAGAATTAATACGTGCCATGGCATAGCGAGGAGGAGCCATTAAAGCACCCAAAATGTCACCCAGCATCCTGCCTTACTTATTGGTCGGTGGAAATTCCTACCATTAGGCATTCACACTGACAAGTAGGAAATTGCATCCCCGGAAGTCTTCCTTGAATTTTTGATGTTCCTGAGAAAAGAAAACTTTTAAACTATGGTAAACCCCTAACACAGTCCTGTGAAGTAATTTTTGATATTAGCAACTGTAACATCAGAACCCAAAGCGTACATGAGATATAGTAGGAAGCTTAGTAAGAGAGAAAGAGGGAAAGGTCTATAATCTGGGACCCTGTCAGTGCGAGCCTGACCCATCAGGTGGACCTTGGGCTGCTGTGGTGTTCTCTCTTCAGCCAGGATCAATGTGATGGTACCGACGCTCTGAGCTCCAGCACTTGGGAATGTTCTGCCGTCAAGTGGTGAGAAGACCCTGACTGCAATTTTCACTTCGCTGTGGACTAGTCCTGGCTGTTTCTGTAAAGCTGGCAAGAATGCTGGAAAGGGGGGAGAAGTGTCACATGTTGAACTCCTTCCCTCCACCATAAGAAGTGAGGAATAAACTCAAGAATACATCAAAGTGGGAGTTTTGATAGGGGTTAAAACGGCCACATCTGTACGTTTCCTTCCCTGCTCCTAGGTTACCAGGAGAAGACATCAATTACAGAACTGGAAGAGTCGGTCGGTATGGGGTAGGAAGCAAATAAGAGGAGCTCTGTAGACACTTTGATTACCCACTTCCCCTTCCAAGTTGAGTGCCACTCATTTAGGCATTCTTGTGCAGAAAGAACTGTCAGGTTAAGTCTTACAAGGGAGATGTCGAGACAAAAATATCAGCATGCACATTAAATATTGAATGGAAGTCAAATACCGGTCATGAAGATTGCCAAGCAAGACTAAGGAACAAAACTCCAAAGCCATAGGTAGAGGTAAGTCCTGCGCTTTTCATATAAGATTTAGCAGTGTAGGGCGCCTGGGTGGCTCAGTTGGTTAAGCGACTGCCTTTGGCTCAGGTCATGATCCTGGAGTCCCACGATCGAGTCCCGCATCGGGCTCCCTGCTCGGTAGGGAGTCTGCTTCTCCCTCTGACCCTCCCTTCTCTCCTGCTCTCTCTCTCTCATTCTCTCTCTCAAATAAATAAATAAAATCTTAAAAAAAAAAAAAAGATTTAGCAGTGTGTAATTTTTTTTTTTTTTTTTTTTTTTTTAGTGTTAGAGAATAATCCATTTTATTAGAGTGTTTGCAGCAGATACATGAACGGCGTAAATTACATATTACAATTTGCCATGGAGATCTTACTGTCCCAATTAAGTGTCTGTTTAGTTAGCACTTTCTGCAGTGAACCATCTTCTAAGGCCTGGTGGTATTTCATGGTACGTCAGTCAATAACCTGCATCCCTAGCCTAATTGCCAAGGGGTTATATCCTGACTCTTAGCCAGAGGTTGGCCTTGGAAAGTATAAAGTTATGTTTGTTAAATGCAAGCCTCATCATCTCTGGAAGGCATTAGCAATAATCTTCCTGCCCATTGCACAAATTCCTCCCTGTAAATGCCAGTGATCATGGTGTAGACAAGCATGTGCTCCAATCCCATGATTTTACTTGAAAACTAAACTTCCTGTCAGCTTCTAAAGCCTTGGTCTCTCTTTGAATGTTAGCATTTTGTTAAAGTAAATGGAATTAGAAGTAGAAATAAGTCCATTTAATCACACATGAAGCACAATTTTTCATGAGTATTTCAGACATTTTTATATGAACCATGGAAAAATGAATATGTTGATTTGCAGCTAAATTGAAAAATTATAAAAACTATTTAATTTTAGTTCTAAACACTTGTCTATCTTATTTAGAAATAAATATTTTTTGCTGTTTTATTTTTTCCTGCACTTCATCTGTGTCTTTGTGATGTAAATTTTTATATATTTTTTTAAGCTGACATACAACATTATATTAGTTTCAGGTGTACAACATAGTGATTTGACATTTATATACAATAGGAAATGATCACCATGATAAGTCTAGTAACCATCTGTCACCATACAAAGTTATTACTATATTATGACTATATTCCTTCCGCTGTCTTTACATCCCTGTGACTTATTTGAAATAAATCATTTTTTAGATTACATAGCTCTGAGTCTAGAGTTAAATGACAAATTTTCTCTAATATTGTTTATTCTAAAGAGAAAGAAATTCTTGTGCATGTGTGTATACCCATAAATACACACACATCTTACAGCTTTTAAAATTCAAGTGCAAATATATCTAATTCATCTCCCACTACAGTGTATCAGAAGAAAGGTATGGATTTAATGTGAGTAAACTAATTTGTATTGTGAGAAAATAGTCAAAATAATTGCTAAGGATAAGTTTCCCAATATTTATGAGAGCTTAAATTTCATAACACAGACCCGATTCTTTAAAAATACAGTCTGAGTGAGAATAAAGATTCCCCTCTCTGGTGTAGGTGGTAAAGAATCTATCTTTTTGAGTAATTTAAAATTCTTATTGGATTTGCTATTATTTTGAAAGATGAATCCAGGTAACGATGGTGCTTATTTGCCACAATTTTCTATTTTACATTAGGAAGAGAATAAATATACTCAATTAGAAACAGCATAAACCCTTTGATGAAAAGCTTTACATTTAATTTAATTCTTTTCTCAGCCAAAAAACTGATACAGGGCTGCTGCACAGTTTGTGTACTGCACAAAATTGACTGCTTGAGGATCTGGGTGAAACTCTAAATCAAGCCTTGTCTTCAGCTGATCATACCTTTGCTTTTGGGGTAGCAACTACCACTTTATCTACTTCCTACAAACATCTCATATAGACACTGCATTTTTTTTATTTTAAGTAAACTCTATACCCAACGTGGGGCTCAAACTCATGATCCTGAGATCAAGAGTCACATGCTCTACCAACTAAGCCAGCCAGACATCCCAACACTCTATACTTTTAATTCAAGTTTAAGTTTTAGCTTTAATGTCAGCTTTCTAGGACTACATTCTAATAATCTGATTAGGTTTAAATTCTAAAGAAGTAATGATTAGAATGAATGTAACAAATAGGACTTGATTGTCCCCCTCCCCCATTTTGTTGACTTAAATCATATCTTTGTCATAAGGTAACAACTTAAATCCAGAAAAATTCAACCAGGATTAAGGTTTCATTTTTACCCTTTACATATTATACCTAATAAAAATTGAATAATCTTATTGGAGGAAACTTTTACCTGTTTTTAAAATCGGGGTTATAATAGATATATATTTATAATAGATCCTTTTTTTACTCATATAACTTAATAGTTAAAGGGAGCAGTAGCTTTAGATTTTTTAAACCTAAATATATACTACAAAATAATCTAATCACTTGTTTTTACATCCTTACTCAATTGCCATTAAAAAAAATAAATGTTAGATGAATAGTACCACGAATTTTGGTTGAGTTGAGGTCTGAGATTTGATTAACATTTCATTTATACTTATCTTAAAAACAGGTACCCCTCTGAATTATGATGATGAATGAAATGTAGTATTTGCACTAAGAGAAGTTAAGGATAGAGCCATATACCCTAGTGATACAAGAAGGGCATAAGATGTCAGGGCATAGAGTTGTCACCTTCAAATTTTACCCAATAGTGTGTTCAGTAGTGTATTTGGTGTTTGAAGTAGATAGGGCTTGTTGAAGGGCCAATTTTATATCACAAAATATAAAGGTTAGGGGGAACCACATTGACAACTTCTAGGTCATCTCTTTAAAGACAAAAATATTCATCCTGAATATTCTGGTAGCTGGGACATGGTGACAAGTTTGGATTTATAGATGGAGCCCTATGATGAAGATGGCTAAGTTGACTGTCCAGTTTGAATACGTGAATGACGTCACAGAGCAGAACTTTCCACTGCCCTAGATCATCTTCCTATCGTTGACCATCCCGTCTTATTTGATGCCACCATATTTTGGGGTTCTTTTTATAGCAGTTTAATCTAGACCCTGACTAACAAATTTACATGTGGGAAAATCTGCTTCCTCTGAATTTCTTCTATTAGTTCAAGTTATGGTCTTTCTAATATGACATCACTTTAATTATTGAGGGACAATAGCTATCTGCTATACATTTATTTCTTCTTTCCTAAGTCTTCTTCAGACTTGATCCATTCCTCAAATGCCTGGGCTTTACCTCTTTTAATCTGGACACCATGTGCCCCTAATGCAGCCTGGGGCTGGGCTCTGCCACATTCTTATGTTCTTTTCCATGAAGAAAACTCTCAGGTCTCCTCTATAATAATCTCCTGTGAAGCACTTAATTTATCTCTGTTAAATGTCATCTTGTTGATTTTAATCCCTCGTTTCAGCAAGTTGAGATAATTTTGAAAGTGCGCAGGTTTTAATGAGACCATTGGTAAGTGCAAACAAGCAATTTGACTACTCTTCTCAGTAAATTGAAAGATTGTTGTTAAAATATTGACTATTACTGCTACCACTTTTCCTAATGAATACCTAGTGCCAGCCACTGTATTCGGTCAGATTATTACTCACAACAAGTCTATTATTATTCCTATTTCTCCGATAAGTAAAGGAGTCTTCAAGGGAAAGGATGACTTGTCTACACAGGTAGAAAAAGAGCATAGCCAAGTGCAAACCCAGATTGGCATCTAGATTCTATTGCCATTTGATGTGCCTTAGTTTCTGAAAAGTATAGGCTTCTGCCTTGTACAAAGTTCTGGGTCTGGAAAAGGATAAGTCATATATTTACCTGTCATCACAAAAGCATATGCTTTTCTGTGTCTATTTTGGTCACATTAACTTAAAAGCAAGAGAAGGAAACTTTCCAAATAATTTAGAAAACTGAATCTATCAAATTATTAGGCTTGCTTTATACACAGATAATGCTTGACTCTTCTGTCTTTACTGAAAATATGGGGTATTTTCTACGCAAGTCTTCTTACAACATGGTTTTCACAACTGAATTTGATCCTGAAACAGTAGGTCTGGTTCCATCTTCCCTTGTTTTCAATCTTTTTGCTCCAGCTAGAAAGACATTATTATGATTCCCAGGATCACAGTCGGTTTTCTAGAAGACTTAGCCCTTTTTTTGCTCTATTTCTCCTTTCTTTGCTGAGTTGGCTGAGAGACTTCTAACAACCAAGAATGCTTGCCAGCTCTTGGGGTTGGCGGGAAGCATGTGTAGTTTGTGCTTAGGGGGCCCCATCTCCACATCAAGATAATTTCCCCACATTCTGTAAGTCAGCTCACCTTCCCTTTATGTGCAAGTCATACTGCTGTTCTTATGCCCTTCTATACTAAAACTCAAGAAATCAAAGCACAAACTAAGAAGTTACGGATGTCTTGTTTGGGACATTTATATGTTGGGGATTTAAAAAGCTTGCATTGTCAAGTTGTAATGGAAATTGTTACTGAATGATGACAAAGGAAAAATATAATTGGGTTCAGAAAGAGTTTCCTAATCATCTATTTCAACATCTTCATTTTCTAGATGAGAAAATCAAGTCCCAGAAAGTTGAAGTGACTTGCTCAAGTTCACATAGATAGGGTGGCAAACTTGAGTAAGAAAACTTTTATTACATCCCTCAAACTATACCACGTCGATTCTATTTCTTGTTAGCATCTATTTATTATTTAGACCTATGCCATGCATCTTATGTGTAGAACAAAGTGGCTAGCGATAGAAGTAAAGTATTTAAACCTTGTCTGTGCTTCTGTATTGTCTCTAATAGGCAATGACAATAAGTGATAAAAATAGTAATAATAATAATACTTAACATCATAGAGAATATTTATTGAGCACTGGCTGTAAGTTGGACACTATTATAAGTAATACATATTATTATATTATATATGTCTTATATAATATCATATATATTATATGTCTTATATAGTCTCTTATATACTACATATATATTATATATAAAATATATATATTACCAAATTATCTGATCTTCAAAAAAAATTTCATGAGATTGGTAAAATTGTCATTTCTTTTACAAATGAGGAAATGGAGGTCCAGAGATTTGTCTGAAGTCACAGAGCTCATTGTGGCAAAGCGAAAAACTCAAAATTTGGAGTCTATGTTCTAAACCACTTAGAATCTATGTTCTAAACCATTACACTATGCTGCCTCTGATAGTGGACTTTCTACCTAGTTTTTCAAC
>NW_023270377.1:66808033-66881888 GCF_011800145.1 Mirounga leonina
TGGTCAACTGATGCAATGATTAGTTCCATCGCAAGGATCTATTTTGACTCTAGTATTAGGATAGGTACTGGAGGATATTGAACATGCCTAGTGTATAAAGGCCTGCATATGTAGATTCTGAAAAATTATCCCTGTTGATTTTGAAATGGTGCCTATAATCTGGTCACTGTTCCTTAGACATGTTATCTACTTCTAAGATGTTAACTGTCAGCTATGTTGTTATCTCCCAAATCTATAGTTTGAACTTGGGGCTCTTTCTTGACAGTCTAAGCCAAATATCTAATTGTCTACTGGCTATTTTCATCAGATTGTACCCCAGTCAGATGAAAAGAATAGTGTGCAAACTGACTCCTCTTCTTTGTTCACCAAAACCTGGTTCAGGATGGTAACATTTACCTTGGCACCCAATTCTGAAATGTGGGAGTCAAACTAGAGTTACTAAGTCTGTACATCCAGTTGGTTATTAGGTGCTATTAATTATATTTCCTTCATAAGTCTCCAATTTGAATCTTTTTCTCCATTTATTGCATCAGGTCAGGCTTTGATAATTTCTGTCTGGGACTATTTTTACTACTTTTAGCCTATTTTTGGTGGCCACTTCCACTCCAATTTATCTTCATAGCCGGAGCTATATTTCCACAGTACAGATCCCATTGCTCTTTCTGTTAAAAAATCTTTTAGTGGCCTCTGCCCCACTTTTAGGGTCAGAAGTTACTGTATGGTAAATGCTTCTCTTAATGATTGGCCACTGACAGGCTGTCCAGCCCTATACCCTGCATTATACGTATTTGCACTTTGTGTCCCAACGTGAACCAATTATTCCCATTTCTTGGAAGGAGCCATGCCATTGCTTGCATCTGTGCCTTCGTTCACACTATTTTCCTTTTCCAAGTACTCTCCTCTTGCCACTTACACACCTAGGAAATTCTTACTCATTCTTTAGTACTCAGTTCAACTTTTATCTTCTCTAGCAAGCCTCTCCTCCCTCTATCATGCCTTCAGATAGGGTTAAATATGGCCCTCTGCACCATGGAGTACTGGCTCAGACTTGAATGTTCTAATGTGCCTTTCCATCACCAAACATCTAGCCTTCATAAAACCAATTCTGAGTCCACTTTGTCTTCCTGAAGTTTCACTTCACCAAAAGCATCCTTGCCTGATCTTTGAGCATGAAATCTCTCAGGATCCTAAGGAAAAATTTCACTTTGAACAGGTGGTATTTCAGACTCGTTCTTGAGATACATTAGTTGCTTTTAGCTTTTCCTAAAGTCACCCGGAATTTTTAGTTCCTTCCTTCCTACCTTCCTTCCTTCTTTCCTTGCTTTTCCTCTCTTTTTTCTTTTCTTTTCTTTTTTCAGAAATTTCAAAACTCTTTATGGATTTAGAAAATATTTCCCTGGATAGTGACATTGATTATTTCTATTTAAAACAGATACTTGATGATAGCCTGAAATAGATCTTCTAGGTTTCAAATCCTTATTTTCTGGTAGGTTTCTTTATTTAAAACAAAAACAAAACCCCAAGATATTTTAAGATACAAAATAGTTTGGAGCAGATTTTAGAACTTCACAATGTACCAGAATCTGTCAGTTTAGTGGCTCTTATAGAAAAATTCCTCATTCACTACCATGATCTCCAAGTTCAGAGAGATACAAATCTCTTCCTCCTTTAATTTATTTCAGAATTTCCTAGCTGTAATATACAAATGCAGTCATGTAAATATGTCACACCAAGATGAAGCACATAAAAAGATGAAATCTTAACCTTAGTTCCAAAAGGCAACCACGAATTAATAAAGAAGTTCTGTTAAAAAGAACCTGCAGTCACATTTTCCAGTTACATAAGTCCAGTGGCACCACACTTAGACATCCTAACAAGAATTAAACTGAGAAAAAAGATGGTTAAATAGTGACTGACTATTTTAATAAGGTGAGTGTCTTCTAATATCAGAGAATGAAATCACTTCATAACAGATAAAAATATTTGGTCACTTCAGTATAGTTATCAGCTCATCGTGTTATTTTTTACTTTCTGTCTAGATTTTCCATGACCTAAATATTAAAGCATTAATAATGCTTTAATTGGCATTTCTATTAAGATATTTTTCCATTTTCTCCTATTTCAAGTGCCTGTGTTGTTAAGAAGGTCATTAAGCTCTATCTTCTGCAAATTTCCTTTGTGTGCTTTCAATCTACTGACCACCTTTCTTCATTCTAAGCTATTGATAACATTTCTGAGCATTTGCACAATTAGATGAGATAATAACAGCAGTGTTAGGATCACAAGAAATACACATTGGTTTCAAAATGCTCTTGCGAACTAACTTTGTTGGGGCAAACTCCTAGGAGGGTGAATAGTGACTGGATTAAACATCCAATTAATTAGCAGTTATCTGGAAACTGGATGAGGGGAAGGTCAATATTGTGAAGGTAGGGGGAGTTGGAGAATGGATTCAAAGAAATGAACTATGATGAATCAACTTATATGAATAATTACAGCAAAATTTAGTTAATTTCATGGAATAAATCAGTACATAGGACAGAGCCATTGGAAAAAGTTTAATGGTGGTAATTGTTACATGACTTGGTCCTTGATGTTCGATAAGGAAAGATAAGAAAAGACATTGAGGAAGGTGGAATGATATAAGCAAAGGGTGACATTGGACTGAGCAATTAGATTCAGAAAAACTTTAGTTTTTCACAGGTCTTATGTTAGATGGGATGGAATCAGATAATAAAAAAAATTGCAATTATGTAAGCAGAGGAATCTGGATTCAAAGTAACAGACAAATATAAGCCTCCAGAGACTTTTAAGCAGGGCGATAATATGAGGAAGTGGCAGCCATATATAAAGTAGAGGTCATATTTGTTATCTGATACTACGTGACAAAATCCCTCCAGCAGCTTGGAAGACATTCATTTATTATCTCACAGCTTCTTAAGGTCAGAAATCAGGGCGAATCTTAGCTGAGGGTTCTGGTTCAGGTTCTTTCACAAAATGGCAGTTAAGCCATCAGCTGGAGCAATAGGCTTCCTGGGACTGGGAAATCTCCTTCTAAGTTTGATCATGTAGCTGTTGGTAAGCCTTTGTTTTTCACTGGCCATTGTCTGGAAGCCTCCATTCCTTGCCACTAGGGCCTCTACATAGGCTATCTCAAAGTTCTCACATGACAGCTGTTTTCCACTAGAGGGAATGATCCTGGAATGAAAGAGAGAATAAGGAAGCAAGAGAGAGTGTTTCCAAGATGAAAGCTGCCATCTTCTTGTAATGTAATACTGGAAGTCACATACCTTCACCTCTCCCATATTTTACTGTTCACAAGACCAACTCTGGTAATATATGGGAAGGAATAACAAAAGGGTATGAATGCCAGATGAAAACCACTGGGGGCCACCTTGAAAACTGGCTACCACAGTAGTCGAGTTAGAAAGCCATCCAAGAGGCTATTAGAATGATCCAACGAGAACAAGATGAAGATATGGCAATGAGGATGGAGAGAAAGGGACAAATCTGTAAAATATTTAGAAGACATGATTATTTAATAGTAGTGAATTTGGTGAAATTAGGATATCAAAAGCTAAAAGTGAACTTCAAGCTTTTGAACATGGACAATTTTAAGTTATCTGGCTACCAATTAATTGGTGGTATAGAAATGGTAGTTTTTAATGTGAACATAACTTGAATTGTAGAACTGTTGAATTTGAGGTGGCAGTTATCTATCTAAATAAAGATACCCTATCGAGATTCTGGAACCTATAGTGGAATGTAAGACTGAGAAAGGCAAAGAATACATTGAGTACCATTCATTTTAATAAATTGTTTATTTTAAGCCTCAGTGCTAAAACACAGAATGTCTGACAAAGAAAATCCTGCATGAAAAGAGAAAAAAAATATTCCAAGATGGCTTTAAGAAATACAGAAATTCAAATTATTGTTTCATATTATCAATATTTTATTTTTGATGATTAAAAAAGTATACCAAAATGAGTCACCAATAAATGTATGCAAGCTGAGATTTTTTTTACAATATCCATTTACATGATCCATGTAGTATATGCATCCTTGTCAGATTTAAAAGGAGAAAAGATCTATTAATTTATTCAAAAAGAATAGGAGAAACAATGGAATTTTTTTTCACACTTTATTTTTAGGTGAGAAAACACTTTCTTCACATTGGCTAATGAAATCAAATATATTTCACACATTTATTAAGGGAATCCTTGAAATATAAAACCTTATTAATTCATGAAATAATGGATAGTTCCAATGAGAATCTCCAACTTTTTGAATTTTGAAAGTTTAAACATTGAGAGCAATTTTGAGATTTATTGTTAATACATCATCACCAGAAACTGGTTGATCCAGGCTCTTCATGCTGGGAAAAAGAAATGCCATATAATGATGCAAAATTTAAGCAAAACAAAACAAATAAAAACAAGCATTGACTGGGAATACTTTTTGCAAAGTCATTTCCCTAAGTCAAATATGACTCTAAAAGTTTTAGCTTACAAAATCCTACATTACTCATTAATCTGTACTAAAACTGATCTCTCCAATATTTTTTTCTTCATTTCAATCTATTATCTACAAAGTAGCCAGAATGATTAAAACCAAACAGAACAACAATGAGATTATGTAATGCCCCTGTTTAATATCATTCAATGACTCCCACTTTGTCTTAAAATCAAATTTCTTATTATAGCCTATAAGGCCCAGTAGGGCCACACTCCTTCTTCTCACTAACCCTTCTCCTCATCTTTAACTGGCCTTCAGTTAGGCTGGATCCCTTTTAGTTCACAGACCAAGATGAAATCTTTCCTACCTTATAGACCATTTATATTCTGCATCCTATTCCTGGAAGGTTAAGTCCAATTTTTCACCAGCATGGCTTTTCCTCATTTTAAAGGTCTCAGCTTAAAAGATACCTACTCAGATAAAATTACCTTGCCCTTAGTAATTCCTCCTTGCACCCTTACCCCCATACTACTTATCAAAGCATCTTTATAGGAATTTCTTGGCTTGTAATTTCATAGTGTGTATATGAACTTATGAACATATATATACAAACATATATATGCACACACATATATATGTTTATGTGTGTAAAAATATGTCTTTGTGTCTATATCTTTCCCTATGTCTAAATGCATGTGTATATGTATACCTTATTAAGGAAATATATATTCCAAAAATATATATTCCAAAAAAAAAATACTGTGATCAATGAAGTTTTACAAAGTGAACACATCCATGAATCCAGGTCACACTATAGAACATTGTGTGCAAGCCAGCCAGCCTTGCTTGAGACAGCTGCACCTATCTACCAAACTTCCCTCCAGCTCCCCACAAAGATAGTATGCCACATTGTGATTTTTATCATAATAGATTACTATAACCTCTTTTGAACATTATATATGTATGTACTCTTTTGTGCCTAAATTCTTCATTGAAAATTGTTTTGAGATTCATCCATTGTTGTATGTAGAGAAAGTTTGTTCATTCTCATTGTTGAGTAGTTTTCCATTACACTGTACATGACAATTAGAATTATCCATTCTACTTCTGATGAATAATGCTGCTTGAACATTGTTCAAGCATGCCTCTTGGTGCACATATATATGCAATTTTGGGGGTAATGCAGTTGCTATGCACAGGGTATGCCCATATGTAGCTTCAGTAGATACTCCCAATGGATTTCTAGGATGTTTGCATGTGTGTATAAGCAGCAGAAGAGTTCCAGTTGTTATATATCCTTACCAACATTTGGCATTGTTATTATTTTTAATTGTTGATTTTCTGGTATGTGTGCATGCATATTGATATGTAATTTTGATTTTAATTTGCATTGTTTTAATGTCTAATATTAAAGACTTTGTTATGCTCATTGGTTTTTTGGATATATCCTTTGGAAATGTCTATTCATGGCTTTTTCCCATTTTTAGTTTGGTTGTCCTTTTTTTCTTGTTTGATCTGTGGTTTAAATATATATATTTAAATACATGCATATATATATATATATATATATATATATATATATATATATATATATAATGTGTATATTCTGTACCTTTATCCTTTGCTATCTATACATAATTGTATATATTTTCTCCTACCTGAAGGTCTGCTTTTTCACTGTCCTAGTGATATATTTGATGGTCAATTGTTCCTAATTTTATTTTATTATTTATTTTTTAAAAGATTTTATTTATTTATTTATTTGAGAGAGAGAGAGAGAGAGAGAGAGAGAGAGCATGAGAGGGGAGAGGGTCAGAAGGAGAAGCAGGCTCCCCACTGAGCCAGGAGCCCAATGCGGGACTCAATCCCAGGACTCCAGGATCATGACCTGAGCAGAAGGCAGTCGCTTAACCAAATGAGCCACCCAGGCACCCAATTCTTCCTAATTTTAATGAAGTCTAAACTTATCTTTACCTTTTGATTTGTTGTCTCTGTGTCATATTTAAGAAGACTTTATCTAGTAAAGTCATAAAGATATTCTTCTATGTTATCTTTTTCTAGCTTTATTCCTCTGTTTTTCATATTTGGTTTCATGATCCACCTGGAATGTATTTTTGGTACTGTGAAATAAGGGTCAAGATATATATCTTTTTTCTCTATTGCATATCCAATTATTTTTGCATCTCCCTTTCCACTCTGCAGTGCTTTGTTATAAATCAGGTGACTATACACACACACACACACACACATATATGCATTTGATTCTAGACTATTCTCTTCCACTATTTTAATAACACACATTTTAATTTCTGTGTCTTTAAAATAAATCTTGGTGTCTGATAATGTAGATCCAACAGTTTTGTTCTTCATCATTGCCTTTGCTATTTTTGGTCCCTTGCATTTCCATAAATATCAGCTTGTCAATTTTCATATAATAACCTATTGGATTTTGATTGCATTGAATTTACAGTTTAATTTTAGGGAGAATTGGCATCTTTACAATATTGAAATGTCTGATCATGAACGTGGCATATCTGTAATGAGTCATTGGACCTTCACTTTTGCTTGCCTGCAAGAAATAACAAACTGACAATGTTGTTGGGTGTTGCCCACCATTCCAAACATGAGTGAGACCTCTGACTGTGGCAGAAGCTGTCGGTTCTCATGGTCTGCCTTGTTCTGGCTCACCAACAAAGCTGGGTGGGACAGGGGCCGGGGGCATATTGGAAGCTGACTCAAGATAGAATGCACAAAATTCCACTCTTCTTTCTCAAATCCCAGCAGCATTCATGCATAAATGCTTCTCAGATTATTGTGTGCATTTATGTGCTTTCCAGAGCCCTAAAATGTTTGTTTTTTGTTAATTCTATAGAGCTTTAGAAATGTGTTGGGAGACCTGAGTTTGCCTCAGTCATTGTCAAAAGTCCTAAATAATGATTTGTCCCCCAGGAAGTGGCCCACTTAATGGAAGTAGTTTCACTTGTTGTCATAATGTTATTCATCAATGCCTATTATTATATTTGTAATAATTGTAACATCTATATCCATGTCCCTCTAATTGCATTTTTTTTAAATTAGACTTTCTAGGAGTTTACAAATTTTACTGTTCTTAAAATAACAGACCTTTGCTTTGTTGATTTTTCCATTGCACATTTGTTTTCTATTTAGTTAATTTTTACTAGGGTTTTTTTCCCCCTATTACTTTGTGTTTGCTTAACTGTTTTTTTCTGGCTTATTGAGAATCATATTCAGATAATTTATTTTATACCTTTCTTCTTTTATAATATACATTTAGGTGATAGATTTTCTGTAAGTAAAGGTTCAGCTGGATTCCACATATTTTGAAGTCGGTGTTCTAATATATATCACTAGCACAATATCATATATCATAGATCATTACTATATGTTATAAAAACTTATATTTAATTTCCATAGTGACTTCTTTGAGCCATGAGTTATTTACTATTTTATTGCCCAATTACCTAATTTGAGGGGATTTTCTAGTATTGTTTTGTAACTTATATCTAGCTTAATTTTGCTGTGCTCAGAATAAAATTGTTCAGAGTTACTTTGCGTTCCAGAACAAAGTCAATTTGTTAAATATTCTAAGTAAACTTAAAAAAAGGGGTACTCTGTTATTTTGAAAAACTTCTATATGTTAATTTTTTGTTTGCTTGTTCCATACTTTACTGAGAGTAAATCTCAAACTGTGACTGTGAAATTTTTGGTTCTTCCTGTGTCTCTGCAAGTTTTTGCTTTCTATATATTGAGGCTTTCTTATTAATGCATACAAAATTAGGATTTTATATCTTCACATTGAATTGACCTTTTAATTATTATAAAATGTTTCTTCTAATCCCTAGTTATACCTTTTGATTTTAAACCTACTTTGTTACTATAGCTACCCACCTTTGTTTTGTTATGATTTATTTTCCTTTTACTTTCAACCTTTCTGTTCTCTTATATAAAAAGATATCAACAGCATATGGTTGTGTTTAATTTCTTATCTGGGCTGATATCTTTGATTTAAATGTATAGATATTGTTCATTTACATTCAAACGAATTACATATTTTGAGTGGCTTAAATCTACTTACTTAATTTTTTTCTTTTTTTCTTGCCTTTTTTATTAACCAAATAGTTTTTATTACATAATTTTCCTCCCTTGTTAGATTTTTTATTTATACATTATTTTTTTGATCTTTCAGTAGTTTTTCAAGACGCTATAATATGCACATTTAACTTACTAGAATCTATCTTATTACTTTTGCCACTTTCCAGAAAATGCAAAAGCTTTAGAATATTTCATCTCCATTTACCTGCTTTATTTCTGTATCTATTTAAAAAATTCAACATTTTTTATTATTGTTTAAAGTAGGGGTGCCTGGGTTGCTCAGAGGGTTAAGCGTCTGCCTTCAGCCCAGTTCATGGTCCCAGGGTCCGGGGATCAAGTTTCGTGTCAAGCTCCCTGCTCAGTGGAGAGTCTGCTTCTTCCTCTCCCTCTGCCCCTGCACCCCACTTGTGCTCTCTCTCTCTTTCAAATAAATAAATAAAATCTTTAAAAAATAATAATAAAGTAGAACTTGGCAAAGTAGCAAAAACTTCCCCCCCCCAAAAAAAAGCAAAAACTTGCAGAAACAAAGGAAGAACCAAAAATTCCACAGTCACAGTTTGAGATTTACTCTCAATAAAATATGGAAAAGCAAACAAAAAAGTAGAATTCGTGCGCCACATCCTGCCCCACAACCTGATTTTTTGTTTTTTTGTTTTAATGTTCTGTGAGGCAGGTTTGGTTTTTACATTGTAAATGGCTGGAAAAAATTAAAAGAAACAGTATTTTGGGGCGCCTGGGTGGCTCAGTCGTGAAGCCTGCTTCTCCCTCTCCCACTCCCCCTGCTTGTGTTCCCTCTCTCGCTGTCTCTCTCTCTGTCAAATAAATAAAATCTTTAAAATAAAAAAAAGAAACAGCATTTTAAGATATGTGAAAGTAATATGAAATTTAAATTCTATGTCCATAAATAAAATTTTATTGAAAAATAGCCACACTGATTCGTTACAGCAGCAGAGTTGGTGGCCATTGTGACAGAGATCATTCATGATGTTCCCATTACTTTGCACTGGTGCTCCATGCACTAAAAATCTCAGTGGTGCAGCTCTAACTCATCAGAGTTGCAAGTGTATACACATTGCTGTACTGCAACATCTTATTTTTTTATACCAGTGTGCCATGTATACACATGGACCATATATATATAATATATATAACATATATATTATATATGTATACATACATATGATCACCATGGCAAAAGAAAAAAGAAAAAAGTGGACTCTTAGTATCATGCTTTAAGACACCGTGGAGTATGGATTATTTTGTCATCAAATTAGATGACAAAGCATTGTGTATTTTAGCATTAACACTATAGCTGTGCTAAAAAAAAAAAAAAAAAATCACAACATACATCAACATTACCAGACTAAGCACGCAACACAACAATCACAACACACAGGAAAGCAACACTAAGAAAAAAATCAGAAAATTTAGTATGAAATATCTCATCAAAGAATAATTTCTTCTTTTTGAAAATAAAAATGAGTCTACAACCAGAGTAAGTTGTTGAGAGGCTCATTTGTTAGCCAAGCACTGCATAAGTAATTGTAGACTGGCAGCAATTTTATTCTGATGTCTTAAAGATGTCATTTCTTTTCTGCTGGATTTCCTCATTTGTATTGAAAAGTGAAACATTTTTATTATCATTCCTTTGCAGGCAATGTCTTTTTTTAAACCTGCTTTTAAGAATTCCTCTTTGTCCTTGATTTTTAGCTTTTAATACTATATGACTAGGTGTGATTTTGTTTGTTTGCTTGTAATTATCCTTCTTAAAGTTGGTAGACCTTCTCGTATCTGCTTGGGAAATTCTTACCCCATGTCTCTTGAAATATTGCTCCTACCTCTTTATTGCTTTTCTCCGTCTTGGACTCCATCTACACATATGTTAGACCTTTTCTTCAAATCTGATGTCTCTTACACTATTTTATATATATTTCATTCCTTTTTCTTTTGGTGCTTCCTTCTGGATTTTCTACGGAGCTCCATTGTTATTAAATCCATATATTGATGTCTCAACTTTAGTTGTGTTTTTGTTTTAGAATTTCTAGTGATTCCTTACTATAGCTTTACTTTCTATGGTGAAATTCTCTGTCTTTTCATCATATTATTGTTTATATATTAATAATAGTATCATTGACCTCCCTTCTCCTTGATGTGACTTGGCAAATGCTTTAAAAAGAAAACGTGATGATAAATGTTATGGTCACGTCAGTGATTTTCCATTTTCTTAAGAAATAGGTTTCTCAAGTTCTGGTTGCCTTGGTTATTTTCCATTGTCCTAAAATAGTGCTATCTCTTTGTCCCTCTCTTTCTCTGTGTTTTGCCCAACTTCTATAGCTTTACTTAGGAAGATAAATAATCTGAACTAAGCTGCACAAAAAAATTCCCTAAAAAACAAAACAAGAGCAACAACAAAATTTAGCCCTTTTCCTGGCCCATAGTTTTGGTTCAACAAATATTTTCAACTGAAATAATTAATGTACTAAATTCTGAGTTTGTGCTAAGAATCTCATAATGGATATTTTAGTTGTACTAGAACTTCATGAATATAAAGGAGGAACAAACATTTTGCCTGTCCAACATTAGTTCAAGGACTCTTGCTCATGAGAAAGCCTAAGGTGAATGGGAACAGAGAGGTGCAAGATATGTAAAAAGGTCATTTTTTAAAAAATTTTTGACCTTGCAAATTTGAACCAAAATAGAGACTCTTAGTAAATTAAATCTTTCTTCAAAATCTATTTCCCACACTCTGCCCAGAAGAGGAGAAACAAGGAGAAACTATCTCCCAAAAAATAAAATCAAGTAAGAAAAATTGTTTTTAAATTTACAAGTGGTCATGATGCCCTTGAAATCGTCTGATTAAAAGGTAAGAAACTTGTAAATTACCAGCTCCTTATTTAATCATGGTATGGAGAGACATTGTACTCTGATACTTTCTGTGAACTACACTATTAATAGTACTTGGGTCAGAGTCCTTCCTAGTCTTCAAAACCTTTTCAAATCCCAAATTGATATCAACTTCACATCAAGAGGGTTGGGATGAGAGTGAAACATAGGAAGCACTAAGAGCACACAATTTAAGGACGTACTCACTCTCAAGGTCACAGAAGAGGTTACCCCCTACTTGCATGCCCCTGGGAGTGAGTGACTCCTTAAATTGTATGCCTTTGGTGGGTTACATGTCTCATCTGACATTCAGACCTACTTTTGAGGTGATTGGAGCAAAATTTACTCTCATGATTTTGTAATTGTGGAAGCAGGCAGAGAAAACTAATTGATTCCCCTAGGGCCACATTGGAACCTAGAAGACTGATCAAAGTAAGTAAAAAACAACCTTGGTAAATAGGTAGGATATCCAATTCTTTGTGTAGTGTCACAGAACCATGAGTAACACTAGTCAAACTTAGATCAAAGCCATGTGAGTAATTTAGAACAGTAATAATAAAAGTCAATTTCATAGGATCAGTCCCCATATATCTAGCATGCTCCATGACCTGAAAGAATAGTATTTTTGGTTTCTGGGTGGGACACATTGACTTTAATGCTTTTTGTTGTTGTTGATCTCTGCCACACCGATTAGGCTTAAACTTGAATTAACAAATGATACTTAAATTTTGTCCTCCAGCCTTGACGAGCCTTAGTTAGAAAATCAGACTATTATTGTGTACTCATTTTTTTTACCTTAGCAGATGCAGCACTAATTGCCACAAACATGTTAACAAAGACATTTGCGGTCAGCATGCACAGAAAAGTTTTAAGAGATTCCCTCTATAGCAGTGGGCTCTGTGTAAGAATGTGGAATGATTTACAGGTGTTAATGGGCATGCATTATTGTTGAAATGCTGCTCGATTAAGGCATCTGTGGAACTACAGAAAGGGCTGTGTCGAAAATGAGTGCACCTGTTTGCAACCTGCTAAAAGATGCTTTGAGAATAAGATGCAGTTATCCAAAATAGTCCCAAAATCAGGGATTAGAAAGCTTCATCTCTTTCCAGCCTTCTTTTTTATTTATTTATTTTTTTCTGTATTCAGTGTTCTTTCTCAGGTGTGAACTGAAAACTTCATTTTGGATCAGAGTCATTTTACTTAGGAACGAAGGTTGAGTTTAAAGTGCTATCTCTTAAGTGAAGGTCAATGGTTTATCCATTACGGTGCCCAACCCCAAATACTTTTTGCAATTAATTATTTCTATATCTGTTTTTATAGAGTAAAAGAATAGAGAAATGACAGTCAGCAGTTTTAGGAAATACAAGTTAAAGGTGTCCTATCATTTAAAATGATATATCATTTTGGAGAGAAAATTTAAAAGCTGGTATATGCAATCTAAAATTAAATACAGATTTTGAATTTCAGGCTGTGAAGCTAAAAAGATCAAAGGAAAGTCTTTATAGTACTTTGGAATTTGGTATAATACTTCCCGGGAGGTCATTTACTCCCATAATTTAGTCTGACTTAGTTTGGCTTCGGGTCCATTAAAAATGTGCAGCAAAAGAGGAGGCCTCTTTTTACTTTAATTTTTAACAGCAACTTGTCAGTAAAAAAGAAAGGTGTCTGAAAGAGGATCATCTATCATAGTTCTAACAGCTTTCAAATCTGACTTTTTGAGTCTGATTGAGAGGGAAACTTACCTTGAAATGTCTATATTTTAACTCTTTCCCCTGTTCTGTGGAAGAACATTACATTAGATTTTAAGTGTTGCTCAAATGCAGTCACCACCTCCTATGATACCCATGGTTGTTACCCCTTAGCTAAGGAAATTTTAGATGTTCAGAAGATTAGCAATTTCTTTCTGTCTGCTCTTTTCAAATGATTGAGTCCTACTGATGTGAATTCAGCTCATCAGTGGAAAGATGACTACAAAAAATGAAGACCTGGGTAAATAATTCCTTACTCTTTTTCTTCTCCTTTCTTTCCTGTCTCTCCTTGCCTTTATCTCTCTGCCTGTTTCTCTCCCACTCTACCTGTTTCTCTCCCTCCCTCCCTCGCTCTCTCTCTCCACACACACACACACACACACACACACACACACACACACAAGGAAGGATTTTTCTTAGAGGCTGCATTATGCAAGGGGTAAAGTGCTTGGCTGGATTCAGAAAAGGCAGGAATCTCATGCTCTATGTTTGTATGTGTGTGGGTTTCATTGTAGTCAGTCCATTTCTTTGGTCTTCAATTTTCTTATTTGGAAAATAAAGAGGTAGAGTTTGATGAGGTCTCTTCTATGCTTGAAACTGTTCTGAGCATGCCTAGTCTGGGATAGTAGTAATTATTATTTTATGATGACAAATCCTACGGAGTAGTGCTCATCTCTTCTTAATGTGGGCGCAGAAAACTGACAAAGGATTACTTTAATTGTATCAATGTAATTCAACTAAGCTTTCTAAGTAAGTGTTCATCAGAGCAGATTTCTACTCTCTACGAAGATGTAAATGGCTATCAATCAGCTCCTGATGAGTGGCTGCCTAGAGTCCTGTGCTGGGAAGGCATGTGAAGCCAGGTCCAGGGTTCTCTGTGAACTCTGAGCCCTGGCTTCCATTGGTGAGTAAGCAGTAGGTAAGTGGGGCACAACCACCACTTATTAGCCATCCCCAACTCCCTATTTGTTGATATTGTGGAAAATGAATGACTAGGAAGAACTTATTATAAATCCAGCTTGAATGAAAGAAAATCCAAGGCAAAAATACATCTTTACATGCAGCCCTTAGAAGCTTATAGATTTCTAATACTTGTAAGTCCTAAAATTATTGTTATCATTACCTCAAGGAATACATTTATTTATGGGCCCCCTGAACACACAAAATGAAGGTATATTTATCAAATAATCTAGGAACTTCTGGGCATCTACTCTCTGCTTTTTGACATATTTTAGGGAGTCTCCCTATCAACCCACCCACTGCAATCATACTTTAAAAAATTTCATATTGGCTTGGTTTACTATGAAAGGTAATCTCTTGGACGACTTTTTGACTCAGATGAAAGAAATTCTGGAACGTCTGCAACATAAAGAAATGTGTTCGTATCTTATGTGCTTCTTGACTCTTGCTGTTGAAAGGTTCTGGAAGGTCAGCCTCTATTGTATTATAATCTAAAGAAAATGAACAACATTAAGCATTATGGAATTTATATTCTCATTTTAGTGGTAAAAAGATTGGTAGGAATTTTTAGATATTTTCTATTGTATATATAATAAAGCCAAACAAGCACTTGCAGAAACACTTAAGATATTTGCTGAAGAGTTTGAAGTATATATTTATCCCTTGTGTAACATAGTGTAATTTGTTACATTATACAGAGAATTCTAGCCAAGCCATGTAAAGCAACACAAATTATCTATTCACCTACTTGCATTTTTCTAAGGTTTTTATATTGTAAGATTTTATTTTCATATACTTTCAAACTTACAGAAAAATTACAAGCTGCAAGAGGTTCAGGGAACTCCCTATATCCTTTATTCACCAGTGTTTCGCTCCTCCTCCCATTTATTCCCTCTTCTCATTCTCTCTTTTCCTTCTTCTTCCTTCCCCCACCTCCTCCCGCTCCATCCACTTTTTTTCTGAAACAAGTGAATGTTAATTGGAGCAACCATGCCCCCCTTTCTGAATACTTTATTGTGTATCTTCTAAGAACAAAGTCATTCTTTTACATAACTGTGATATAATGACCATAAATTAGAAAATCTAATACTGATATAATACTACTACATGATCTAGAGTCCATGTCCAAATTAAATATATTTTATAACTCATTTGTATTTTGCTGGGAAAGGTTCAGTAGGTGAGGGGATAATTGATGCTATAGGAGAGGGATGAAAATTATAAGAGCATATCCTCTTATATGGAGGATCTGCTATCTAGTACACAAACCATGGAGTTGCCCTTGGTTATGAGAGTAAGAAGAATCTATGGGCCCAGATGAGAATGGGTTGATTCATTCAGTAATGGGAACTTGGATGGTCTCCTCTGTTACTTATATCTCCTTAGATAACTAAGAAGCTGAAATGAAGGAAGGAGGAGGTGGTACTAAAGGCCTAAGGAGGGAGAAGAGAGCAGTGAGATAATAAATGGATCATGAAAATGTGTTATGATTACAGGTAGCCTTGAGGTCACACTTGAGGTTAGTGGTCCTAACATTAAGGTGCATAGCATGACTATTTTCTCTCAACTGCTCTTGGCGGTTTACGTGCAGGTGCAGAGTAAGGGAATAGTTTTATTTAAGCAGGGCTGAAGTTTTGACATAGTTGTACGATGAAGCAGGAGGAGCAGGGAGTTGAGGGTTATATGTGAGGGAGTAATGTTGAAGCCTGACCCTACCTTTAAACTGGAGAGTGGGGATGTGAGAATCTTACGGGATGAGAGACAATGAGAAAGGTTTGCAGTTACCATAGTAATGACAGGGTCTAGGAGTTATTCTAAGAAGTGAGAAAAGGTAACTAAGATCACTGGAGGAGAAGATGTCCTGGGACTCTGAATCCTGAGTTTTAGAAAGAACCATCCACATGAGAATTGAACTTATGACAGGAATAGCCTATTCCTGCCAGGGAAAATATTCCGGAAGTGAGGAGTGACTCAGAGCAAGGACTGGTAGTGTGGGGTACCATCCGCTGAGAGAGTCAAAATTTGGGATTTTTCTAGTGGAGGGACGTTAGTCTGAAAGCAGCAATGGGGAGCATGGAAAGCACTTAACACATGTCAGGCTCGAAGGTAGGAGAGAAGTGGGGAGAAAACATAAAAGGGCCAGACATGAGGTAGAGTTTGCAGAGCCAGGCTTCTGTGAAGCCTGCAAGGGAAGGGTCCTGCACTGCCCAGAAGTGCCACATCTAAGAAGGTTTTCTTCTCTGTACAGACTTCACAGCTTTGTGCACGTAGTCTTGCAGTGTTCCATCAGAGGGTAGTGAAGTGTCTTCAGGAGAAACTCCCCTTTCTAACTTACAACATGGTGTCAGAAGGGCTTAGTAGAAAAGTTGAGAGTAAGAGGTTTTGTTGATTATAAACCATCAATTCCGGAAGTGAAAGGACTTCAGGAGTTGGGGGAGATGCAGACAGGAAGTAAAAATAAAAGTACAGAGTTTTTAAGGATTGGAGTCTGGGAATGAGAGGATGACCTGCAGAGATTCTGATTCAGTTGATTTTTGGTAGATCCCAGGTGTCAGGAGTTTTAAAAACTCCCAGTAATTCTAATATGCTTCCAGGGCTGGGAACCATTGTTCTAAATAATTTGTATTAAATTATTTAAACAATTCTTCTAAAAGCCTATAAGCACTACATTAAATTCATAACATGTGACATACCTAATGTTACATATCGTAAAGACTAAGTGAATAAATCACTCAAGCACATACACAGTTCTGTTTATCCATCACTGTCATTGTCCATAGTTCTAAATTAACACAGAGAGGTTTCGCCCAATAACTAGATGCTTCCATATTCATTCACTGAAAAGATCAAATGAAATCTACCTCCAGCTGGATCTTGGAGACATGTGATGCCATTTGACATCATGTGCTCTCACAGTGTACTTCTTGAGTAAAATCATTTAAAAAAATAAGCACACATTGGTTCTGTTCCTGATTGTGTTGTTTATTGGAGATCAAGCTGGGATAAGACAAATACTTTAGTCTTAATTTTACATGTAATAGCTAAGTACCTGTTTAGGAGTCTTTGACAATGAACACCTTTCCACAGTCTCTATTTTAGTAACCCTTGGAATTTACATTTGATTTTTAGTTTACTTATGGCAATTCTGACCCCAAATTCAACCAGAGGTGTTTTCCTGCCCCATATCTTCAAACCTCTCCTGCCTGCCATTGAAAGTTCTATCAATTACCTGTGTTGAGACATGTTGCTAAGCAACTTTATTTGGAATTTGAACATTAAATTTGCACTCTGATCATTATGGATATTGATAAAATAACAATTATCTTCTGAGCAATGGTGACCTGATTGCAGTTTCCTATGATGATACAAAACAACAAATGCAAAAGACTATGTTCTAATTTTAATTTTAAATCTACAATCTTCTGCACAATTTACTGGGAACTTATCTCAGTTCTACCTTAATGCCTCACCAGTTATGATGAGGCTGAGCATCATCTGTCAGAAACAAACACATTGAAGTTGCTGAACTCAGTGCTCACAGATTTTCTTTTATTACAATATTAAGCACAGGATGTAAGAGATCCTAAATGTAGCACATCAGAAAAATATTATCTTCTACAAATACAATGATTTGGATTTGCTCCTATTCAGAGGATGTTCTGAAAATGCTGTCGGATATTGCACACTGATTTCTTTCAGTCTGCAAGAGCTAATCCCCCTTTTGGATTGATACAAGTAGTCAAATCACTCCCAAATCTTCAGGAAATGAAAGGCTAGATCACTAATCACCGCATACATACTTCACTTTAATATTTCATTCAGCATTGATAGAAGATTATAATGGAAGATATTATGAAAGGGCATCACTACAATTGTAGTCAGTGGGCCATGTGTAATATTTGAAAGTACAGCATCTCTGTGGGTACTTTGCAAGTTGCAGTTGTTAGGTGAAGAATAAATGTTAAACCGGATTCTCCCAGTCATCCAATCAAAAACATTTATTATGTGCCCTCTATGTGTAAAGAACTATATCAAGTATACAGTTTTTGTCTCTGTTATTATTCTAAAACGATGCTTCTGGTGTGTTTTAAGCAGAGCTGAGTGGGTCATGCCATTAGAATAAAATGAAGGCATTTTTTCCCAGTTTCTAGAAAAGAAGTTAGGGCTCAGAATTTTATCAGTTTGAGCTTTCTTCTGCTAGTTTTTCTTAAATGTTGAATGCCTGCTACTGTTTGTTTATGTCGTAGCTTCTTGTAGATAATTTCAAAACCAGGATTATTTAAGTTTAGTACCTTTTTATTTTATGTTGTTCTGGAAACAAAATCATGATTACCAAGTGTCCTTTCTTGTCATGTAAACAAGTCTGAACACCAATGTGACTTCAGATGCCTTGGAACAACTGTAATTAATTCAATTCAGGCTGCTAAAAATGAGTAAGTTCAGACAGTTGACTAACACACAAATTTCTAAAATGTAATCATGTACTTCAAAAGAATTAATGCAGCATTTTATGTAGTTAAAGAGTGAAAATAGGTTAGATCCCAGGAGGATTTGGTTTATTTTGTTTTTACTTACATGATTTTCTAGTGAATGAAGTTAAATCATGTCTATTATTTCTTGATGTCAATCATTTCCTACAACTGCATCAGACCATCTGTAAATTTAGGCTTCACAGAATATGTAATAAACTTGCTTTATTTTTGTCAAATAGCATTAGCTTAGTAGTTAATAATAATAGCAAACTCTTACTGAGCACATACTTTTGTGTAAGGAACCATATTCTACATGCCTTTGGCTCTTCTAAATCTCACGATCGCCTTATGAAGAAGTTGCTACTATTATCTCCTTTATTTAGGTGAGGAAACTCATAATCTAAACTAAACCTACTTTACTAGTAATCCTAGTGAACTAAACCTCATCCAAATTGGAGATTCGAACCCAGTCAGTTTAGCTACAGAGTCTGTGTTCTTGACAATTGAGCTAAACTAATCCCATTTTTTTAAATTCAGGAAAGTTGTATTATTTAGGATGCCTTTAGCTGCAAGTATCACCCTAACCTAAACTGGTGGAAACAATAAAAATAATTTAGTGGCTCACATCATTAAAAAGACTAGAAATAGCACTTGCTTCAGGCAAGGCTTGATTTATTGGTTCAATGATGTCACTAAGAACCCAGTTTCCTTCAGTCTCAATGCTGTTTTCCCAAGATGGATGCCAGCCGCATCAGAGGAAAACACTTCCTTATTCACATTCAGCAAGAAAAAAATGTGTCTTGGTCTCAGTATTTCTTGCAAAAGTCTTGAGACTCGCTCTAAATGAACCAGTTTAAGTTGCTGACTGCCCCTGAATCAATCACTTTGGTCAGGGAGATGAAATGTTCTACTTGGCTTAGGCTAGATCACGTATGCTTCCCTGAAACCACAGAATCCTTAAATGGGTTTCTGGTAATGGGGGACATAGATACTCCAAAAGCAAACCACAAATGTATACGTAATATAGTATTTCTATAGTCTATACTCTCATACATAAAGGAGATAGTCTTACTGCATAATTATAGGAAGGTCATTTTCTCTTTCACAGTTTCGAGGTTCAGCAAGACTGTCTATGTCATATATCATAACATTGAGATGGGCCAGTGATAATTTCAGTGTAGGATGCTATGAACTACAGTCATACCAAAGAAGCCACTTATCTTTCTTTGTCTCCTCTTCCACTTGCATGTTTATGTAGAGTATTATAAGACTCATTTATTATGAGTCATATATATTTATATATATATATATATACATTCTACATATATATATTCTATCTCTTTACCTATCTATCTATCTATCTATCTATCTATCTATATACTATGAGTCATATATATATGGTATTATATCTCTTCATCTATCATTTATCTCTGCTTGACACCTTTTCTTGGGAATCAACATTTGAACTGAGGAAGATGCCATACAAAATGATTTTGGAAGGAGCAGCTATTCTAAAATCATCTTGTCAGGCTACCATATAAGCAGTAATGGTTATTAAAACCAATATTTATCCGGAATATTTAACTTTGTGGACATTTGGATCACTTAATAAAACAGAATATAACATTTTATTTAAAATGACTTTTTCAAATATTACTAGCTGACATTGTTATCCATCATTGTTTTAGGAATAATTTTTTTTCTCTAGTACTGTTTTTGCTTTTTATTCAAACTCTTTTAGGAACCAAGTACTTCTTTGAGAAATGGAGCTTTGAGATATGGAGATATCAGACTGTAGTCTGACAAATTTCAGTGCCAAATTTACATTGGCGGCTTGTGATTTGTAGGAATGAAATTCTTGTCCAAAGGAGACATGCATGCTTCATGTTCTTCTATGTTTAAAAAGAAACACCATAAGAAAAACCCACCTCTGCGTTCTCATGTCAAGGCTAAATCATTTACAAAGTACAGTAATAAGCATGCAAGTGGAAGAAGAGACAAAGAAAGATAAGTGACTTCTTTGGTATGACTGCAGTTCATGGTATCCTAAACTGAAATCATAGCTCACCCATCTCAACATTATGATATATGACATAGACAGTCTCGTTGAACCTCGAAATTGTGAAAGAGAAAATGACCTTCCTATAATTATGTAGAAAGACTACCTCCTTTATGTCTAATGTTTCTATTTCAATCAGTTGTGGTGATCTACTTGAATTAACTGTAGAGTTTTATAGATTTAAACAACACAAAATAAAAGTACTTCATTGAGTATGTGGGTGAATCATGGAATTTTTTGAGATTTTCTCCACCTGTCTAAAAAATGTAGAGATGTAACAAAGCCAGAAAATCTGGAATCTCCAAACAGTATATATCTTTTGAAATAAAAATTGAAAAAAGGTAAAAGAAAAATTATTTAAATTAAAATGCTATTTTTACATTAATAGTTTTTCAAACTTTCGTGGCAGTTGCAGATTTTCAGAAAAATTGCAAAGGTAATACAGAAAGTTCCCATGTATGCTACACTCAGTTTCCCATATTATTAACATCTTATATTAATATGGTATATTTGTTTGGCCAACAGACATATGAAAAAGTGCTCGACATTGCTTGGCATCAGGGAAATCCAAATCAAAACCTCAATGAGATACCACCTCACACCAGTCAGAATGGCTAAAATTAACAAGTCAGGAAACAACAGATGTTGGCGGGGATGCAGAGAAAGGGGAACCCTCTTACACTGTTGGTGGGAATGCAAGCTGGTGCAGCCACTCTGGAAAACAGTATGGAGGTTCCTCAAAAAGTTGAAAATAGAGCTACCATATGACCCAGCAATTGCACTACTGGGTATTTACCCCAAAGATACAAAAGTAGGGATCCGAAGGGGTACGTGCACCCTGATGTTTATAGCAGCAATGTCCACAATAGCCAAACTGTGGAAAGAGCCAAGATGTCCTTCGACAGATGAGTGGATAAAGAAGATGTGGTATATATATACAACGGAATATTATGCAGCCATCAAAGGGAATGAGATCTTGCCATTTGCAATGACGTGGATGGAACTGGAGGGTGTTATGTTGAGCAGAATAAGTCAATCAGAGAAAGACATGTATCATATGACCTCACTGATATGAGGAATTCTTAATCTTAGGAAACAAATTGAGGGTTGCTGGAGTAGGGGGTGGTGGGAGGGATGGGGTGGCTGGGTGACAGACATTGGGGAGGGTATGTGCTATGGTGAGCACTGTGAATTGTGCAAGACTGTTGAATCACAGATCTGTACCTCTGAAACAAATAATGCAGTTTTTGTTAAGAAAAAAAAAAGAAGATAGCAGGAGGGGAAGAATGAAGGGGGGGAAATCGGAGGGGGAGACGAACCATGAGAGACGATGGACTCTGAAAAACAAACTGAGGGTTCTAGAGGGGAGGGGGGTGGGAGGATGGGTTAGCCTGGTAATGGGTATTAAAGAGGGCACGTTCTGCATGGAGCACTGGGTGTTATGCACAAACAATGAATCATGGAACACTACATCAAAAACTAATGATGTAATGTATGGTGATTAACATAACAATAAAAAATTTAAAAATATGGTATATTTGTTACAATTATAAACCAATATTGATGCATCCTTATTAATTAAAATCCATGCTGTATGCAGAATTTCTTTGTTTCTCAAATAAATTTTTATTTTAGAACAATTTATATACACAGAATTATTGTGAAATAGTACTGAATTTCCATATACCCCACACTGCATTTTCCCTATTATTGACATCTTACATTTGTATGATACATTTACCACAATTAATGAACCAATATTGATGCAATGATATTTAAAGAGTCCATACTTTATTCAGATTTCCCAGTTTTCCCCTAATGTCCTTCTTCTGTTTTAAGATCCCATCCAGGATACCACATCACATTTGGTCATCATGTCTCCTTAGGCTCCACTTGGATGTGACAGTTTCTTGGACATTCCTTGTTTTTAATGACCTTGACAGTTTTGAGGATTATTGGTCAGGTATTTTGTAGAATATCCCTCAACTGGGATTTTTTCTTATGGTTTCATTGCGATTGGACTGGATTTTTGAGTTCTGAGGGGGAAGACCACAGAAGTAAGGTACCATTCTCATCACATTATATCAAGGTACATATGACTTACAGTGTTGATGATCTGGCAGAGGTCTTATCAGGTTTTCCCACTATAAAGTAACCCCCTCCCCCTCTCCATGTTCATGCTCTCCTTTTTGGAAAGAATTTTCTTGCACAACCTACACTTATGGGGTGGGGAAGCCATGCTCCACCTCTTTAAGGGCAGAGGATCTATATAAATTATTTGCAATTCTTCTGCATGGGAGATTGATCTCTCCTCTATTTACTTATTTTTATACTCAATTTTATATGTATTCATATTTTAAAAATACAATTAGTCAAATAGCATAGAATTGGCATAAAAATATTTATTAGGAAGAGTGAAACACGTGGCCTAATAAGCCAGTATTCCAGGGTTAGGTTGGCGGTAATTGGCAATGTCCAGTATTCTAGGGAGGGCACGAGACTTTCCTCGGGTATAAACTTACTTCTTTCCTGTATTATGCTGTCTGTCCAATCTTTTCTAAGCTCCTTCTATTTCCTGTGTTTAACCATATCTTAGTGATCATGGATTGCAGAAGTCCATTATCTTCTGGGCAAAGCAGCAGATACTTGTATTTGTTCTAATTGTTTCTCCCTGGACATTTATTAGCAACAACAACAACAAAAGCAGCAACAGTAGGAACACTACTAGGTTTATAGCACGAGCCCCATTACACTAAGTGTTTGACACATACTGAAAATTAAGCCTGACCATAGCTCTATGAATCACAATTTATTATCTTCATTTTGAAGAATAGGAAAACTTCAGAGGGTTAAATAACCTGACCAAGGCCACTAAGCTGGCAAAGTTGAAAGGTAAACTAAGATTTTTGTGACTCAAATTTTAAGTTATAAACTACTCTTTACTGCCTCAACTCACTTCATCACTCCTAGTGTTAATGACTAAGTATTTCCCCTCGCAGTCTTTGATGGACTGATTCTTTTTTAGTCTATTATACTTTTGTCACTTCAACTCTCAGATAATTATAAATTTTCTCCTATATGCCTTTTCTGGTCCAATAATACTATGTGTGAAATGCTGTAATAAGAATTTTTCATTGTGTTTTGTTGCTTATGCATTAGAGTTTTCTTTTAGGGGGACTAACATGTTGGCTGGCTGTTATTTGATTTTTCCTATGGTTTCCTTGGTGCCCCAAATCTCATTAACATTTTGACTAAGACTATTCATCAATCCATATACCCAGCTAGTTACCATTAACCACCTATATATATTATGGGGAAATACAAGCTGAAAAAGATTGGCTTGTCCTTTAATAAAACTACAGGTAGATAGAAATTATATACATATCAAAATAGTACAAAGAGAGAAAGTAGTGACAATTATGACTAAGGAATAAAGAGTTGAGGAAAAAAGATTAATTTTGAGAATTAATTAATCAGAGAAGACTTCTTGGAGGAGGTAACATTTGACTTAGTTCTTGAACTGATAGGATTTGTGAACATGGAGATGGATGTGAGCAGAATACAAGGTAGAATTGACCTCCAAGATTCCACTTTCTTTTGGTTCTCTTTTTATCTCTCAGACACTTTTAGGTGCTTATCATCTTCTACCTGCCTTTTAAATATAAAATGATTGGCTTCTACCTTCAATTCTCTTCTTTTTGTTCTCTATATACACATTGTGCCTTCAACTATCAGTCACATGCTGAGAAACCCAGACCTTTCTTTCCACCTATAAAATATCTCAATAGATATCTCAGACTCAGAATGTCAAAAATAACTCCTTCATTTCTTAGCTATAACATACTACGTTTGAGTCAAACATTCTTAGGTTTGCGTGCAGTTTCCATCACATACTACTGAAGAGACTTTGGGCAAGTCACTTAATAAATACAAGCCTCATTTTTTTTTCCAGTGAGACCAATTGGAATTGTGCCCACTTTATTTAGATATTATAAAAATTAAATAAGATCATAAATGTCTAAGTTCTCAATGCTAGATGTTGTTTTTATTATTTTTGCAATTTTAGTAAAGGTTGTCACCATCCAGTTGATCACCCAAGCACCAAACTTAGCAATCACCACCAATGAAACTCTTTAATATCACCTTCCACTAATGCTGTCAATTCCATGTTCTTCATGTCTCTTTTCTATGCCCACCTGCTACTTCTTAGTCCTGTCTTCTTCCTCTAATTACAGCAGATTACAACTGGTTTTCCTACATTAGATCATATCTTGCTTTTATTAATACCTCATAATGTTCCAAATATGCAAATCTGATATTTCTCCTCTGCTTTAATCAATAGCTGCATATTATTTAAGTGTTGAAGTCCAAACTCTTTATCATGATCTGGCCTCTGTCATAACCTCCTGAGTTATCCCTAATGAATCCAAGGCCCTAAACACCATAGTTCCAAATCTCCCTTCCCAACACCATGCTACTTAATCTTTCTCCCCAACATTCCACACTGTTTCACACTTGGACTTCTTGGAACCTTCTCATAGCAATGTCTTTTCCATCCACACTGCAATATGGGAAATGTGTCCACAGCCCCCAGAAATGTCTTTTACAACACCTCTTAAGATAGACCCAGCAACTTTTGAGTCCCCATTGCAAACTTTATGTGCTATTTCCATAATACCTTAAACTTTTGTTGCATTTATTTATTTACAAGCCTTTCTGTCCCACCAGACTGTGTATCACTTGTGGGCAGGAATCTTACATCTGATGTAAAATTCATTCTCAGATCCTAGTAAAGTGCTTGGCATGTTAATAGGTACTTAATAAAGGCTTGTATGCATTATTGAATAGATTGGTCCAAATGATCAAAGATTACTCATTTCCTCACACTTCTGTCAATTCATATTAATTCACAAGAACATATCTATTTTTGACATCTGATACTTTGCTAGACAAAGAAGTTTGTCACTGGAAAGTCAGATAATTCTGTGTTATTTAACCACCAGAGCACTTATACTGATGGTGCTTGATAATATCACGGGTACCAGCTCCGTAAGACCCATCTCTAGACACATCTTCATTCATCTCAACTCATCATTGGTTGTTTCTAAACTGGGTCCCCCCATGTCAGAATAGTTCCAGCTGATGGCACGGTGGTCCCATTTCTCAGACATATATTTTGGAAAGAATACACTTGCCTAAGGTTTTCCTCCACCTGATGTAGAATTCAAAAATAAGTGTAAGTTTGATAGACAGAAGCTAGTAAAGATGCCCAATACCTTCTTAATTTAGCCTGTCACCAGGTACACCACAATGCAATTACCCATTTATTAAGAAATAAAGTGAAGACAAAAAGCATTTAATTTTAATTGCCTGTGATGCTCACCATATTGTCACTTTTTACTGGCTCACTATGGCTGCTCAGCTAGAATTTCTCTTTCATGCAAACAACAGGACTAAATTGAATTACATAAAAAGAAGCTACACACTGACTCCCAGCAGTATGTTTTGACAAAACATTTTGTCTCCATAAATGATTTCAGATGCTGTAGTCAAAAGCCTTGACTGCAAATAATGGGTTCATAAAACCTATCTTTAAAATTTTACCTGACAGTAATGCCGTGCGAATATCTGCACTTCTAGTTCACCTTCTCCACTTGTTTACATCAGGATTTTAATAGAGTGGCTGTCACTGAACAACAGCTAAAGGCCACTGTTTGATAAGTTCCTGTAAAAACACACTGTTTAAAATGAGAATTTCCTTCTTAAATTCAGCCATCATAAAAGGTGATGGTGGTGGTGGTTAGAAAATTATTGAAGAAAACATGTTTTCTTGGAGGACCTCAATAAAATTCTCAGAGTTAAGGGACATTCTAAATAGTGATGACTTTCCAATTCTGGGTTTTGAGTTGCTAAAACAGCACCTGGCAAAAAGTCCTTCATGTAGTAAGTTCTCAATAAGTGTGTTCCGCAATAATTACGGCGTCCGTTCTTTGATAATGTGGCTTCGTCGAGCCTGAATTTTGCTCCAGGAGGTTAACTTTATCAAATAGAAACATGAATTATTTCCACATTGAAATTGTATTACTATTTTAAAAGCAACTAAATATATACCGCTCTGCATGTTTTGTTTATTTGTTCTTAAATCCTCGCTATGAGAAAACAAGTAAGATCTTAACAATGAACTGAAGGTTTATTTGGTGCTTACTATGTGACTTGCAAGGTGCTGAGCACTTTGTATGGGTTATTTTATTTAAGCTTCTCATCAGGCTGATGAGGAAGGTACTTTTTATGAAGAATCTGAGAAGTTGTTCTATCTCTTAAAATTGATTTTTTCCCATTTAACTAAAACATGTTATTTAATTATAATGCCATGTCTTCACAGAATATTTTTTTTACTTCTTTTCTTTTTTTAAAAGATTTATTTACTTATTTTGAAGAGAGAGAGAGAGAGCAAGCATGCACGAGCATGCATTGGGGAGGGGCAGGGGAGAGGGAGAGAGAATCTTACGCAGATTCCCTGCTGAGTGCAGAGCCCATGGAAGGGCTGGATCTCACCACCTGAGAGGAAATCAAGAGTTGGACGCATAACCTACTGAGCCACCCAGGTGCCCCTATCTTTTTTTACTTCTCAACAACATTTTTGAATGTGGGGCTCTGTTTCTCATTGGAACATGTTTCAGCGTCTGATGCTTTTTTTCTAAAAACTCTGCAACTTCTTTTAATATCACAAATTCAGCTTCAGTTTTAACAAGGTGAATTCCACACCTGTTTTAGTTTGGTTTTTCAGTTCTGTGAAATAAATAGCAACAGTGTTAGCATTATCTACATTTTAAGAACTTAAAATTAGCTATCATTTTAAATATCAAGTGCCATAGTTACTATAATAGTAAGAATTTGAAAATGGCAAAGAGTAATTCTAGACTCTCATGTATCTTGTCAAGACTGGACACTACTCTTCCATTTTATTTTCTGCCTTCAAAATGATTGTGTTAACTCCTAATCATTTCAATCCGTGTTCTTCTTCAATCCAACCTTTTTTTTCCCCCTAAAGAAGCTTGTTTCTTTGCAAAAGTTCCCAGAATGATGTCAAATGAGAACTGATCATGTGACATCCTCTTTCTTGGCAAACTCCTTCCACACTGTTAGAGAACTTTTATAGATTAAAATTGTTGAGATTATTTTAATTCTTTTTTATTCTAAGTAAATTAAATTCCCTGTCTTGTACTCTCTTGCTCATTTTATTTCATCAATGTCTATAATTTGAAAATAGGAAGGAAATTAGATTTGGGCTCACAATAAGATGATATTTCAGGGATTATAGCATCCCCTGTGATATTAAGGACTTACTCTATTGAAAAAGAAATGGCAATCCATTTTTTGTCTCATTTCATGATATTGCCTTATGTATGCATTCCAAATCTATGCTACTTTTACAAAACCCCCAGGAAAGACCTCTGTGAATCAGCGTGCACAAACCCTTGAATCTTGAGGTTGAGACAGCGTAAGATATACAGCCCTGAAACTATTTTGCCATTCAGAGCACATCATTTCTTCACTACAGGGGAAGGCTTCAAAAAATATTGAATTCAACATTCTCCTAGGAGTACTTGTTTGCTCTCTTGCTTAGGAAAAATGTTATGGCAACTCACACTCATACCGTTTCTGAGAATTGAAGAACCACAGAGTCTTAGAACTGAAGTGTATCTTAGATACAATTTCGTTATTCAGAGGAACTAAATTGTGCTTCCCGTGTTCATCCACATGGAAAACCCAGGAGGCAAATAAATAGGGAGACCCAAATTGAGTCGCCCATCTCTTTTTCTCTGAGCTCACATTTGAGACACTTAACATGGCCATTTTTATCCTTGGACTCAAGATGCAATTGGAACAAAAGCAAAAGTTACACCCCTGCTCCCCACACGTGCCCGTCTCTTTCAAGGACCAGGAACTCTTATATTTCACTATGTTTTACTTCCCAATTTGCCCCAGGTCAAATGCTCTCACTGTCAACAAGTCTGTGAGGATCATGAGATTGAGCTTTAAGCAAGGATGGTAGAAATGTGTTACTGTGGGCTTTGTAACCTCGAGCAAATTATGTAGCTATTTTGAATCTCAGTTTGACCACCTGTAAAAGTCAGGTCATAATGCTATTTACTCATAGCATAGTTGGAGGAATTTAATATGTTAATTCCTGGAATGAATTTATCCCAATACATAGAAACCCTCAACAAATAATAAGCACTGTTGTTGGATTTACTACAAGATGTCTGACAAATGTGTAGGGGTGGAAGTGAAGATAGTTGGTTTCTTGATACATGATTTTGTGTTTCTCAAAAAGCAATAATGTGTAGGTTCCTGTTTTAAAATTTTAATTTTTGAGTAAACACTTTACTGAATTATAACATACATGCAGGAAAGTGAATCATGTGTGCTACATTCAAATTTTCATAAAATTAATATATCTTTGCAATCACCACCAATATGATGTGAGTGGGTTCTTTTCCGCCTCCTCAGTCACTACTCTCCTAATTATTATCCATTAGTTTGCTTGTTTTGGAACATTCTATGAATGGAATTTCTGTGAATGGAATTTGTGTCTGGCTTGTGTTTATGAGACTGATTCATATTACTATGTATATGTATGAACATATCAGTATATGTTCATTCTCATCACATGCAAATATCACAAATTATTTATCTATTCTAAAGGTGATGGACCTTTGGATTGTTTTTCAATTTGAGCTTATTATGAATAAAGCTGCTGTGAAAATTCTTGTATATGTCTCTTGATATTCACAGATGTGTCTTTCTCTTGAATATAAACCCAGGAATGGAACTGCTGGGTTGTAGTTTATGTGTATGCTCAGCATGAGTAGACACTTTTAAACAGTTTTCCAAAATTTATACTCCCACTGGCAGATATGGGAGCTACAGTAGCTCCATTTGGTGCAAATACATACTATTATTTTCATGCCTTAACTTTCAAATATTGACTCTTCTGTTTGGTGTATAGTAGTAGTATCTCATAGTCCATTTCCCTAAAAAAGCTGAGGGATTTTTGTTATTGTTGTTGCTGTTTGCCTTTTCATGTTTCATTGACCAAACAAATTTCTTGTTTTGGAAAATGCCTGTTGAATTTTTTCCCATGTATCTACTAGGATGTTTATTATTTTTCTTATTGAATTTTAAAAGTTCTTTACATATTTCGGATCCACATCCTTAATATGTATATTCTGCAAATATATTTCCCCCCTTAAGAGCTTGCCTTCTACTCTCTTAATATTATATATATTTTTAGATTGTTGCTTGAGTATATTTTCTTTTCTTTTCTTTTTAAAGATTTTATTTAGTTATTCATTTTAGAAAGAGGGGAGGAGCAAGGGGAGAGGGAGAGAGAATCTAAAGCAGACTCCACACTGAGCTAAGAGCCAGACATAGAGCATGGAGCCCAGTGTGGGGCTCAATCCCATGACCCTAAGATCATGACCTGAGCTGAAATCAAGAGTCAGATGGATGCTCAACTGACAGAGTCACTGAGGTGCACCTTAATGATATAGTTTGATAAACAGAAGTCCCTAATTTTAATGTAGTCGAATTTATCAACTTCTTTTTTTAGTTGCCCATTTTGTTGCCCTGATTTAGATTTATTTATTTATTTATTTATTTTCCAATCAGAGGCTTCTGACCATTGAAGAAATCAATTAAAGATTATGTTATAAAAAGGAACAATTTACATTTTAAAAATGTGTTAGAGAAAAATTAAGAAATTCAATGTATTTGCTTATTACTATTAAAATAACAGTTACTCATTTTAGTTCATTATAGGCAGCCCTAAAAATACTCAGTTCTATATATCAATGTGAGTTAAAGGAAAGAAAGATAAAATAACAAAAATCCAGAGACAGATAAGGAAGGAAAGACAAAAAACCTAGCCAACAATAGGTAAGAAAGCAGATGAAGAACAGAGAGTGGAGTACACTGAGTATGAGGGAGGAGTCAAAAACTTGACCAAAGTGGGAGAGAAGAGAACCCATAAAGAATTGAAGAAACAAAAAGGATTGAGAGAGAAAAGAAATGGATAGAAGGACACAGAAGGTTGGAAATTCAGAAGTGGAGGCTCCAATGATGCCACACTTCTTCAGGTTGTGAGCTAAAGAGTAAGATCACCCTCTGATCTTGAGTTAATTACAATTTGGTTAGTGACTTAAGGACTGTTCAAAGATCTTCTACTTAAACCTGCTCAACATTGTTTGAGATAAACTGCAGCCAAAATGGGAATTGGGGTAGGGATTATTCTTTGGACAATGGCAGCTGAGGTCAGAACAGTACTTGAGGATTACTTAGAATCCTACATCAATTCTGGGCCTAGGGTTTTTAATGCTGATTTTAAAGAACTCCTCTAAATAATGTTCACTGTATGAATGCTTTATAGATTCAATGTTGTTTTTCATTGGGAGTGCATATTATGTCCTTTTAAAAAGTGATTTTTGTCTCAAATCTTTTTCTGTCACAATAAATAAAAGTGACCCAGTGTGTAAGAGCTAAATATTGCTCTTCTTATTAGGCTAATAGTTTCTAAACTGTGGGTTTTTACTCCAAAAAATTAATTTTATGTGTTGTGACAAGCAAAAATTTGTAATATGTAGATTTGAAAATATCAGTGCATCAATGGCAAATATTGTGGTTTTTTTAAAAAAGATTTATTCATTTATTTGTTTTAGAGAGAGAGAGAGAGCATGTAAGCATAGGGCAAGGGACAGAGGGAGAGGAGAGGTCTTAAGCAGACTCCATCCTGAGCCTGGAGCCTGATGCAGGGTTTGATCTCAGGACCCTGAGATCACGACCTGAGCCAAAACCAAGAATTGGACACTTAACCAACTACACCACCCAAACACCCCAATGGCAAGTATTATTTTGTGAAAATTTTGCTTTTTATATATGTATGGCTGTTGTAGATTTCAGTGCATTTCTGATTGTGGATTGTATTCGTTTGTTAGGGTTGCCATAAGAAAGTATTACAAACTCAGTGGCTTAAGCAACAGAAATGCATGGTTTCAAAGTTCTGGAGGCTAGAAGTCTGAGATAGAAGCATTGGCAGGATTAATTCCTTCCAAGGGTTGTGAGGGAAAGTTAATTCCATGCCTCTTTCTCACGTGCTTTGCTGGCAACCTTGGCATTCCTTGACTTGTAGATACATCACCTCAATCTCTGCCTTCATATTCACATGACCTTCTCTCTATGTGCATGTTGTTCTCTGTCTAGAAATTTTCCTTTTTTATAAGGACACTGTCATACTAGGTTCAGGCCCACCTTAATGACCTTATCTTAACTCATTTGCAAAGACCCTATTTTCAAATAGGGCCATATTCATGGACACTGGGAGTTAAGACTTCAATATCTTTTGGGGAGATCCAATTCAACCCATAAATTGGATTATCAGCAAAAAAGTTTGAAAGCTTCTGTGTAGGCATTTCTTTTCCACATTAGCTTTAACCCCTAAAACGAAGCAAAATTGTATATTGATTTGAAGATGCAATATGGTATAAAGTATACTGATTTGGGGTGGTCCTCTCTGACCCTGATAACCACTAGCAAATAATTTGTATGATTCTAATTATACTTCTTTCTATTTAGGCAGCCAATGCACATCTTTCAAGGTGTTTAGAAAGTTAATAAGGAAGTTGAATAATGATTTTGAAGGCCATATGTATGTCTACTTAAGCTTACTTTTTTATCCACTTTTAAGGATATAGCCAACACTTATGTAATACTTTAGTCATTTATTAAAATGTATTATCAAAATATAAGGTTTTTATTAATCAAATATAATTTGTAAGATAGCATTTTTGGGGAGGATATATGTAAATGCCAGATATTTACAGCTAGCTGCATGTATTTATTCCCCGATTCTTAATCACACACTGTATGCAGTCATCAGTTTTCTGACAACCATCTGCTTAGATGTCACTCATTCCTTCCACCCCATCTAGTTGAAATTAAACTATTGACAGAAATAATTTTTGCATGGAAAGTGGAAAAGCTAATAGGGGTGGTGAAACTAGATTGGATTTTGCATGCATTGCCCCTGACAATATTCTGACAATTTTTAGCCTACTTCTTCAAGTCATGCAGTACTACAGGAAAATAAAATATAAAGCAAAGATTTGAGCAAAGTATAAGCTTGGTTCTTCTGATGATCTTAAAATATTCCTGAAAAGTAAAAAAAAAAAAAAAAAGGAAAAAAGAAAAAGAGAGAGAGAGAGAAGGCTACCAAGCTGTAACTGTCATATTTTGTTGTGACTATGTGAAGTTAGAAGAGTGGCACTAGTAGAGATAAAATGTTATTCAGTCCTTTTACAAATACATAATGACAATAACAACAATAAGACATAAGACATGAAATAAAATTTTTTAATGGAATTGAGAAAGCATTTCAAAACTTGAAAAATATGCCAATTATATATTCATTTTGAAATTTTTTTTAAAGACTTTATTTATTTATTTGAGAGAGAGAATGAGATAGAGCATGAGAGGGGGGAGGGGCAGAGGGAGAAGCAGACTCCCTGCCGCTCAGGGAGCCCGATGCGGGACTCGATCCTGGGACTCCAGGATCATGACCTGAGCCGAAGGCAGTCGCTTAACCAACTGAGCCACCCAGGCGCCCCATTTTGAAATTCTTAATAAACCTAGAATATTCTTTATTGAACATATTTAATATTTGAACAATCCAAATCTGAAATTCTTTTTGACCTTAGCAAAGACTCTTCAGCCACATGAAAAATTCTAAGCTTAGGCTTTAGAATTTCCTGAGATGGTATATTATTGAAATAAACACTTGATTTCCTACTCTTAAAAAACTTGTAAGCTAATAAAAAAAAATATGCCACTAAATGGTTTAGGTTTATCCCCCCAAAACAAAAAGTGGAATCCCCAAGGGAGTAGAGAATTCATATGTACTTACAATTTATTTGATTTTAAAAATTGCATCCATGCAGTCAACAGATAAAACATCGAGTTGGCGAATTGGATTATGGTAAGGGCATGCATCGACAAGAAAGACAGGGAGTGAGACAACCAAGTGAGTGGCTAGTTTAAGGAATCAGAATCAGTCAGAGGAGCCATAAGGAAAACAGAAACAAGAAAAATATTGACATCATTTCCTCTGTGCTCTTTCCAAAGGCAGGAGAGTGTTTTCCGTACTTGAATCACAAATGCCCAGTATAGAGACAACTTTTGGCAACGATGCCTGGAAGTCTCAAAGACCTGACCGACTTCATTCCAATCTCCCTTTTCTAAACCTCATCTCTGGCCATATCTCTTCCTACATCTCACCATGGGCATATTTCTATCTCCCATTTCTATCTTCCTAAGGAAAAGACATTGTTTGTGGTTTTTGTTTTTAAAGCCAAGGCAAGTACATCTTGAACTTCCATTATTGGAAAGGTGTTTCATTTCATCTGACATCTATTCGTTAATGTTTTTATCATTTATAGTATAAATTGTCAAGCGAGACTCTCTGTTGGGGACAAGAGATGATGCAGAAGAGCTCATGGCCCCTTGGGACTGGTGGGAGGTGTACCATAGGTTAATGGATAAGCACTGTGCAATATGATAAGATGATGGTAGGGGTAGAGGAATGGAGAAGAAAGTGGGGGTGCAGGAAAATGTTTTATGGAGAAAGTAATCTTTGAATGGGGTTTGGAAGGTAAAGGAGGAGTTTGAAAACTTGAGCATAAGCATTTTGGGCAGAGGAAATACTATGTTCCCAAACAAAGTTGTGAAAAGGCTTAGCTTAGTAAGAAAGAAATTGTTGTGATTTGATCAAATAAAAAGAATGTTCATCTGGAGGATAGACCTCAGATGTTGTTGTTCTAGTCTTGATTCACCTTTCCCAGGCCAGGAAGGAATTCTAATTCACACATGAATCTCAGTTCACTAACACCACACCATTAGCCATGGAGTGATGTGAGGTCAGAGGTAAAGCATGATCAGTGCCTGTATAAGCTGAGTAGGCAATAGCACACATCTTACATGGCAAGTCCCCTCCTTTATTTTTTTTAAAGATTTATTTATTTATTTATTTATTTATTTATTTATTTATTTGAGGGTGGAGGTAGGGGCAGAGGGAGAAGAACAGAATCTCAAGCAGACTCCCCGCTGAGTGCAGAGCTGGATGTGGGGCTCAATGCTGGGCTCGGTCTCAGGACCCTGAGATCATGACCTGAGCTGAAACCGAGTCTGACACTTAACCTACTGAGCGACCCAAGTGCCCCAAGCCCCCTCCTTTCCAGTTGACTATAACTCAAGACAACATAGAACGGCCTATGGGCTATATGAAAATATGGACCCCAGGATTTGGCACATATGATTAGGCCAGTACTTCACAAGTGGATTTTACTGTCAAAAACTGTGCTTCTGTTGAAAATGTAGTAGGAACTAGGAGGTCATGAATTACAGCTTTGTCCTGGTGAAGACAGAAAAAAAGCTGAAATCTGGGAAATTAAGTGACTTGTCCAAGGTCATACAACATATTGGTGAAAGGGCTGGTGCTGGAACGAGGGTTTCTGGCTCCCAGGCCAGTTTCATTTCCATTGTACCATGTGCTGGCTCTGTCAAATGGAGGTATTTGCCGACATTTGAGACTCTAAGGAGTTCAACACATGAAAGAAATGATAAGTTCCCTGAGGAACTTTGAAGTTAACAGACTTCTAATCACCTTTTTCTGAGCAATCTTGCCTTAAATTTGCACTTCTGGATTTGCCATAATGCAAACTTCCCTGAGCTTTCAGAAGGGGGAAAAAAAAAAAAACACAACCTCATTCTTTTTTGTTTTTTTTTTTTTTTTTTTTAGATACCATCTACAGTGCCCACCAGTGTTGACCCGGTTGAGACCATCTGATATTATCTGTGTAATTCAGATTTAGGTTGCTTTCAGCCAGGGTCCCAGTGAGAAAAGCAGAGCACACTTACAAGGGTCAATTGAAGAGACTTCAGTGAAAGTACTATTGACAAAGAAGTGGGTGGGATTAAGGGAAACTAATAAGGGATGATGAGTCACTCCAGGACTAGCAACGGTAGGAGGGATGTGGACCACCTAAGGCCTAAAGAGGGAAGGAGGAAAAATTGTTCCTGGAATCTGGAGGAAATATTTGCAGATGTAAGAGATGGCCCTCAGATATAAACTGTGGCTATAAATAGAGGAATATAGTCATTGCCAATCTGAGGCACAGCAGGGAGGGAGCCAGTAATTATAAATACTCCAACTCCAATTTTTTCCTGCCCTCTGATCTCCTCAGTGCCTCAATTTGATCACACTGAACAGAAAGTCAGAGAATAAGGCCATACAAGTCAGTCTCCAAGGGCACAGAGCAGAATGGATAAAGTGGAGGAGAGTGGATCTGGAGGAGAAAATGGAGAACATTCTGGGACGGGACAAATACAAATTCATGCCTGGCCCGGCCCAGGATCTCTCTTCAGTCCTGCGGTTGCCCAGCGCTTTCTGGAGGTGCAAACTCCACAAACTGCTCTGATTTCAAGAAAGTTTACCTAACACTACTGGGAGAATTATGTAAATATGAAGAGTTTGGCTGAGCGGTGACTAAGGAGAGGGGGAAACATGACCTCCATCTGCAAGCAGTGCTGAGGATGGAAATGATTTCCTATGGGAAGGCGGCTGGTATTACTGTTAAATCATTTGTATACTGTTAAATGAGTTGTGTGCTGGTAGGGCAAAGAGGTCTTAGAACTGTGTTTGCCAGCATCCTCCCTGCCTCCATCATTGTCTGCAAGCACTTGAAAGGTTGAAAAAACAGCCAGAGAAGACTCTGATTCAAGGTGATAGAACCAGGTACGGTACAGTAAAATCAGGAGAAAAGATATTGTAAGAAAAAAAAACATAGCAGTGTTCATAGCAGAAGAAGTTAATCTTTTATTAAAATATTCTAAGGGAGTAAAATATGGGAAAGCTCTTCTTTTGCATATTTAAATCAGAGTGAACAAAACTCAAAAAACTGCTGAAGATAATCTTGGTGCAGAAAAAAAGATACACAGTTTATTTTTTGTTTGCATATGTAACGAGTACACTTAGCAACATTAACAAGCTTTAGCAAGCTTCACATTTAAGATGTGGCTAATTGATATTTACTTTTATCTGAATATGGTTTCTGATACCAAACAGTTTTAAATCTCTGAAGATAAAAATTCCTTTTTTTTTCCCCTTCTGGCAAAATGCTGAATATGTAGTTTAAAAAAATGTAATAAAAATTTTATGAAAAGGGGTTTTGATATTAGGAATATATTGAAAGCAGAGTATAAGCCTTCCTTTTAAAATTTCAATTAAGTTAAGCATATCCTGCATACCTACTAAAGCTAACATTTTTCAAGTTTAAGAGTTTTCTACCTGGCCTGACAAATTCTAGCGGACAAAAACTATGTCTTATATCTTATTGTTTCTCCTACACATCCGGAATAGTCCCTTAAGAGTAAATTAGGGTATAAAATTTCATTAGACAGTGTTGTACGATCTCAACAATAATTCCCATTACTGACCATGCCATGTCTTAGGTTGCTCTAAAAACATGAGGTGTTTTCCATCCATTTACAACTCTTGAAACCTTCATGAGACATTTCTATCTTTGTGGAAGTGGATACCGAGGCTGGAGAAGCTAGACACTTTGCTCAAGATGATGCAAAGTCTTAGTAGCAGAGCCAGCATTCACACCTGAGAAATCAGATGCCAGGTTGTGAGTTTTCAACCATAACGCCATACTATTTTATTTTACTTTATTTTTTAAAGATTTTATTTATTTGACAGAGAGATACACAGCGAGAGGGGAACACAAGCAGGGGGAGTGGGAGAGGGAGAAGCAGGCTTGAGGGAGAAGCAGGCTTCCTGCGAGCAGGGAGCCCTATGTGGGGCTCGATCCCAGGACCCTGGGATCAGGACCTGAGCCGAAGGCAGATGCTTAACGATTGAACCGCCCAGGCGCCCCAATAATGCCATACTATTTTAAAGGTGAAGATAAGGTGGGGCCGGAACATAAGAAGCCTTATATGCTAGGAGAGTAGGTTGTCCACTGAACACCACTGTAGCTTTTAACACAAGAGAGCTCCATGATCAAATTTCTCTTTTAAGACGAATATGGTGTCTTTCTTAAGATTCAATTAAGGCAGACAGAAAAAAAAACTGTGCCTTTTTAGTCCTATGCACTGTTTACTTAACATTCATCCAAGGGCTAAAATAAGCTATGATAATGAAGAAAATAAACAGAGTTAATTCTATAATTCAGTGTATAATTCAGGATTCTAAGCCATTTTTAAAAACCTTTGCTCCAACAATATTTTCTGCGGACACTGAATGTGAAAAATATATGAAAGGGTTTAAAATATCTTATTCTGGTGATTCTGGGAGGAAAAAGTAGTTCCTGAGAGTAGCACTTTAGGAAACTGGAAACCACAACCCACTTTCTCAGTGGCTGCTCTTCTTCCCCTACATGTCATGGCTGCTGACAGACGCTTTACCACCCAGGGCAGGCTAGTCACTGCCACAAACAACTACAAACTTTAAGTGGCTTAACATGTCAAAGGCTTTTTTCCCTTTTCTCATCTTCTAGTACACTGCAGGTTGGAGAGGGTAGAAGTCTCAGTTCTACGAGTACTTAGAGTCAGGTTGATGGAGGTTCCACCATCTTCAATACTTGGAATTCAGCATCCAACCAGCATCTAATTTGGCATCCAATCAAGGAGCGAGAAAGCACGCAGAAGACACACCCTCACTTAACTGCTTCAGCCCACCAGGGACCAGTCACTTCAGCTCACGCTTCATTGGCAAGACGGAGTCACGGGAAGCACCTGCGTCGCTCAGTTGGTTAAGCGGCTGCCTTCAGCTCAGGTCATGATCCTGCAGTCTCAGGATCGAGTCCCGCATCGGGCTCTCTGCTCAGCAGGGAGTCTGCTTCTCCCTCGGACCCTCCCTCATCTCATGTGCTCTCTGTCTCTCTCATTCTCTCTTTCTCAAATAAATAAATAAAATCTAATAATAATAATAATAATAATAATAAAAAGATGGAGTCAAGGGCTCCACCCTGATGCAAAGGGCGGGCCGCTGTGATGTAGCCGTATGCCCAGGAGGAGGAAGTATGTCGGGCGTGTGTCTCTGCCACAGCGACTCCATTACGAATTGAAATGAATTTGAAATGAAACTAATCCAGTGAAAGCAAAGAGGAAGTGGCACAGTGAGGCCTGGCTTTTAAGATGCGGAGCCAGGACTTGAACTCAGACTAACTTCAAACTCCACGCTCAGAACAGTGAGTGCCACAGGGGGGGTATAGTTACGGTGTGTCCTGGCCTTGTGAGGATGGAGGAGTTGCGACAGTGATAGGTGGTCATCAATCTCCGGTCTTCACTTGGGAGCACAGGTCGACTGTTCAATAAATGTCAGTTATTTTTATTATTGTATTAGGTTTCCAATAAAAGATAACATTTTGGAAATGATTTTAAAGGAGATGGGCCCTTTGACAAATGGGAAGTTAATGTGAATGGGACTTCTTCCAAAGTCATTAGAAGGCTTTTAAAAAAGGTACAAACACAAAGACTAGAAAAATGAATGAAAGGAGTCGGAGAAGGACTGGTGGGCCTGGAGTGGGAAGAAGGACTTTTGTGCTAGCTGATTTGCTCCTTCTTACCTTCTGATAGGCTTCTGCCACTTGTCCTTCCTTAACTTTAACTGTCCGGCAATGTGTCCTTTCATTTGATCTGGGCAAAATGCTTGAGCCTCAGATTCCTTATCTTTAAGAAGAAAAAGTATGAATCACATCATTTCCACAGCTCCTGCTATTGTGGTTCAGTTCTTCAAAATATCTGAAATTCTAGGGTCTTAGTACCTACTAATTTTTTAAAAATGTTTCTTTTGCTATCTTATTTTTGGGCAACCTCAACCTTATGTGTGTCAGATTAGTTTGAAGATATAAATGTTTATGTTCTGTATATGTAGGTATTAATTCTGAGTCTGACTTTGAATATTTTGATATAAACCTATCTTGTTGTGCCATTAACCTTTCTCTTTACACATTTTCATCGACTTTCTGTTTTGTTTATAGGGTGAGGTTTTCACGGTGGAATTTGGCAATAGGATCATGGAAAATTTTAGGATTTAAGGACATCCATAGGAAATGTGAGTGGGAGTGTGTTTTCCTGAAGTTAACAGAAACAATTTAAAAATTAGACTGACAATAATGTTATGAAAAGGCACGCTCAATCGATGAATGTTTCTGTGAATATTTTAGTAGAAGATAAAAATTAGAAATACAATTATCTAGACCTTGGCTATGAAAAGCAAACTGTATTTCATCTATTTTCTGTATTTAAGAAACAGAACCTTTTTATCTATTAAATTAAACTGGAGCATGCTCTCATCAACCTAACACACACGAAAAGAAGTCTATAAAAACTTCAGTCATTTTCATCTCGGCATGATGATACCCCCCTGTGAGGTTTATAATTCTCAATTAAAATGAGTAATTCAATGAAAGAACAAGTCCCATGAGGGAAGATGCCAAGAAGGAATCCTAATGTTAAAGAAATATTTTCCCATGGTAAGTCCGTTATGGTTGGTGATGCTGCTAACATACCTATGCTCACAGTCTTGGATTTTCATGTTAATGCGGTAGTGCTATATATAAATTCAGGAACAGAAACTGAAAACAGCTACTCTTGTATGACTAATTGCATTTCTCTTTATTAAAATTTTCCTATCTGATGAATACATCTTTTGGTTATATTATTAATAGTAGTAGATGTGGTGCCACATCCATTGAAGCTGCGAATTTTTCTGCTTCTAATTCCATACATCTTAATTTGTATCTGCTATCTTTCTGCCATTTTGCTAGGTTTTGCCGTAAATGTCTAATTTATTCTTCAGAATAATCCTACATTGTTTGAGTAAGTGAGATGATGTGGCTGATGTCACACAGATTATAAGTATGCAGGATTTAACTGAAATCTTCTGAAATTCTCTTTCTATATAGTCGGACATTGGCCTGTTTATTTTTTACATCTTCAACTCATGGTTTTGCACAACCTGAACATTTTTGAGTGCATAGGCCCTGGATCAAATGTGAAGATAAGATTCTGCATATTGTTGGATTACAAAGAACACTTGGAGGGCCCAGCTTTGCACCCAAATAGGTAGAGTTGCAAGGCTAAAGGGCCAGGCCCCTACCTTGCCAGCCTTCCAGTAAGTAAATTTTCTGTGGCTCTAGGTGTTTTGGAAAGGTCAAAGCCCTCAGTTAAGTGCAAAAGTGCTTCCTAGGACAAGCACATTATGGTCTTAACCATTAATACTTTAGTCCGAGTTATTTTTTAGATCTCATCTCCAAATAGAGCCAAGGGGCATGGGACAGAGGACAAGGGAATTGCAGTAGTTATTTTAGAGTCACAGACATGGGGAATGCTTGAAAGTGAACAGCTAAGAGGATACCAAAATGGGGTCTGTCTTGGTCATTGTTACACATACAGCATCTTTCTGTGAATTTATAAAAGTTTTCTATGTGAGGATAAATTATAAAAATAACCGCTCATTCTGGGTGGTTGAATTACTAAAAGATACCTTCTTCCCCTGTTCCCCCAAATGCTATAGCCTCAAGCTAAGGCACAAAGGTTGGTGAGAGAAGTCTGAGTTAGACTTCAGCTCCACATGTGCCATTTGGCTGAGTACTTTTGTGCACAACTTGTACAACCTTACTTGGCAGCTCCAGTTTTTCCAACTACACTGCATGAGGCCATAGGGCTCTAGAAAGGGAAAGAAAAATATGCTTATTGTAGAATTGAGAAACAGCTTTATTTAAGGCTGTAACTTACTCTCGACTTTGGGGTATCTTGGCACCAAGGAGCTCTAGCAGCTTTACACCACAAGAGGCTCACTGAGGCTCCACCCAGTTGGGTAGGTGCTGGGATTAATGTGGACAATATGAGATTTGATCTAGGCACAATCATGGTTATTCAAAGATGTCAGGGTGACCTCCCTCGAGTACTGAGTCTAGAAAAGATTCTAGGTGCTTTTAGTTATTTATCAAGGGAATATCAATTACTGTGGAATTATAAGCAGTCTGTAGGGACTCCTCCTTTACAGCAATCTACAAAGAATTCAAAATTCTTCTGGAAAGAAGGTATTATTTTAATTTCCAAATAAGGGACCTCACATTTCTCTTTAGGCAGTAACATTGACTATTTCTTGAACCAGTTATTTAGTTAACAGTGGTCCATATCGACATATTCTTTCACTATGTTTATACTGTTCGCAGCTGTAGTCACTACAAAAGTATTATATTTTGCCGTAAAAAATTTTGAAAACACAGAAATACTGAGAACGAAATAGAAATTAATTTCAATCCCACTAAGAGATACAAGTTTCATCCCACACTTGTACTGACTTCCTTTTTTTCCTCGTCTTCCTTCCTATTTAGTTAAAATCAGAAGGATGCTGCCTGTTTCTTCTCAGGATCAGGAAATGTACTGCAGACCAAATATCAAGGCCAGTCCAGTCTATGGGTCTTTGGCCTGTTTTCTGTTTCTTCTTTTATCTATCCTCAGATTTCTTGGTCCCTGGTAGCCATGCATTCTATCCAATCACAGTAGCAGTTATTTCTGATTACCAGTCTGTTGATGCTAAGTTGATTTTTACTTTTGGGGTTTTGGGGGAAATAACTAGGGCCAAATTCTTTGAGTTGCTTTGATTCTTTCTATAACATTCTTCAATGATATCCTCTTTCAACGCTTGGGAGCAAAGCAGTCAGGCTTCCTTTATTCCAAGTAATGTATTTCAATCTACATATCAAACTAATATTAAGGGCCCCTGACTAAAGAATTGTCCTCAGAGTTGTCATCAGAATTTTGACAAAATCTGGAGTTTGGGGGCCAAGTCTGAGTGGTTATGTACAGAGATACGTGGGTTGGTGGTGGAGGATAGAAGGAAGGAGGAATGGGGATGGGTGGGATATTTAGACTAAAGAGGCTTGGAGAAAGAACGAGGATATTTTTTAATTTTCCATTCGTTGTTCCCTGGCATCAGGACCATTTGCAGATAAAAAGGCCAAAATAAGCATGAATTTTGTTTTAATTAACTCTCTAAGATTTGTCTACCATTTAGTTGCCCCCTCCCACCCTCATCTGTTATTTTGTTCACTTTAGGGCCATAAATATTATTAATCCACAGAGATTTCTTTCTGCTTCCCTTAGTTAATTAAAGATACTCTAGAATTTATCTTATGCTACCACCAGGAGGGCACAAAAAGTGAAATATTATATTGCTAGATAGTTCATTCATTAGCATAAAATAATCAGTGGGATTGTGTATTGGAGTTTCAAATACCTTCACCAGACTTTCTTTTAAAGGACAAATGTGATCAGTCAACAGAAGAAAATAGAAAGGGAAAGAGGGGAGAAAAAAAGAGTAACAAATTAAGGAGATAGGCAACACCGAACGCACACATTACTTTTTAGAGATAGTTTCACTCCACTCCAGTCTGGGAAAGAGCTGTAATAACTCCCTGCCCACATATCATTAGTAAGAGACACAATGGCCGAGGCTTCCTTAATCTGTTTCAAGCTGTGTCGTTCAGTTGGGAGGAGAAGGGGTGGGGGGGCACCAGGGCAACTGTCAAAAAAAAAAAAAAAAAAAAAAACCCTCACTAAAATGATCATTCTTATATTTTACTTACTTTATTTTATATTAATGGTTTTATTACAAAAAGAAACTATGATGTAAACTTCATGTATCATTCACTTACAACATTTTAGACCAAACCAAGCAGAACCCAACACTAGACAGCTGCACTATTTATATTCCTCTAAGGGTAGCTCATCCTGCCCTCTTTTTCCACCCTCAGTGTTTTTCTTCCTTCAGGGAGAGATTCTATATCAGTGTTTCATTTCTCCTCTGGGTAGACTTAAAGGCCAGACACATTGATTATTAATCATTATATTGGGGTTTCTCTCCTTTCTTGACCAATGACACAATCTGCAGAGCATGATAGGTATATTGTAACTGACATCTGTACTGAAAGAAAAAAAAATCAGGTTATGGCATATATATCTGCACTGATAAAAAAAGCCATCTTTCAAATCCTCCTTTTGTGAGTCTTACTAAAAAGACCACTGTGTTACAAATGCATATGCACTGAGCCATAAATCCAGTAACAGAGACATATCTAAAACCCCTTTTTGGGACATTCTTTACTTGGACTCTTGGGACACTCCAGGCTTAAAAAGAGTCACTTTTTTTCTAGGTTGTGCTGCTGATGAATACCGGGGAGAAAACTTGAAACATATGGGATTTTCCGGCCCTATTAGCTGGCAGTGCTATTTTAGTTCATCTCTTTTGGTGTATATCTTTATTTGTGCAAATGCCTCAACTTAAAATCATTTGCCATTCATGCTTTATCAAACTCATTGTATTTCTGATGTCAGGGCATATTTGAAGTGTATTTGTGACCATCTGTTTATAGCTTTCTGTGATATAGCATGACATGTCATGAGGTAAAGAATAGGAGAAATCTAGTGTAATAGCTAAAAGCACGGGTTTTTATTAAGGGTGACAAGGTCTGAATCACGGCACTCGGCCTACCTGTATGATTTTGGGCAAGTTATTTCACCCTCTAAGAAGTTCACTTTTCCCAACTCCGGAGTGGAAGTAATAACAATACATACCTAACGCTCAGGGCTTATATCTAGCCTCAGGACCTGCCTCATAGTGTGTCCTCGATTCGTGAAAACATTATCCCTATGATTCTCAGAATGGCCAAATCAGGATAACTGGTAAACAAGATGCCTGTATATTTCAAAATAATTACACGGTACCAAAAGGCATAAACCAATGTTATCCTGAGTCTAGTGGGACATGTGATCAACCTGAATACTGTGGACTGTAGGCAATCTCAGTATCAGCATGAGGAAATTTGATATTGAATTACTAATCTTGATCCAGTGTTGCGAGGTACTTAGAGCAACCAGAGTAACAAACCAAGGGATGGAATTTTGTTGTTATTGTTGTTGTTGTTGCTTAATTTCGTTTCCCTTTTTTTCAAAACCTGTTTTTAGTGTGGGAAGGAAGAGTTTGTAGTCATAGCCATGCTTCTTCACATAAAAAGGTAATCGCTCCTTTGGTCACACCCTTTCTGACTGTAAAGGACAGTATGGATTTATGCTTAGTGACCCCTTGCAAGTTTTCTTTCTTTGCTGCAAAATTATGGGGAGCAACAACTTGATTTATTCCATTAGTTTTTGAACTGTGCTGCCAATAAGTAAATTGGTTCATGGTAATCACAGTATTCACTTCAATTAAATGATCATCAATTGAGTTATTTGCCTTTTTGCATGTAATTTATTATGGTCTACTTTTCTCTTTCAATTAAAAAGTTGAAGTGTATAATTTACTTGTTTCTAGGGATTACAAATAAGGGAACTAGAATTGTAAAATGATTATCTTAAAGATTTAACAATTAGAAATGTTTATGCTTCCTTATATTTTACTGACAATACATGATTAGGAAATTATTTCGTTGTATGCAATCAAAAACAATTATTTCCTTATGCAAAATCACCTCAGGAAAAGGGAGAGATGAAACAGATGAGAAAACACATTTTACCTAATGATTTTCTTTCAGGAAAAATATTGCTATCATGATCCTTTTTAATTAAATAAGAATTTAGCACTTTCGCGTGTGTGTTCTTAATGTCAGACTCTTTGGTTATCACACTTACACCTCTGTTATTAATGTTAGCCATGGTTTGCAGATGAGGAAAAGCTAGTTATCAATGAATAATTCAGATTCCATAACTGTCAGACCTCATTATTTTAAATAGGGCCTGGTAGTTCTAGTTGTAACCAGCTAATTGCCTCGTTTAAACTTAAACTGTTAGACTATTTCACATAATTCCAATTTTAAAAAACTTTAAATACATTTAAAATCGCTGTAGTACATAGAGCAATTTGCCTTAAATCAATCTAGAAGAACAAAAGGCATTCTGCTTGTGATGTCTTCAAATAAGAATTAAAATTTATTTTAATTGAATCTACTAGCTGTCATGAAATGCTTACTGAACATAACATGAACAAAATGTTTTTAATTTATAAAAAATAAAGGGAGAAGCCGGAGACTGAATAATTCCATTTAAAATTTGATCTCTTTTGTTTAAACATATTGCCAAATAAAAGTCCAAAACCAAATTGAATGTGATGGACGGGATCACCAAAGGTTACTGTCTTTGCTTCCTAAATCCCTGTCACTTTGAAAACTAAATCAACTGTAACTTTCCTGGTGACTTAAAAACTCTGTAAAGCCACTGTGGTGGCTATGGGGGTGAGCGGCTCACTTCTTCTGTCCAGAGGAGCTGAGGTGGTGGGTAGACCTCCTCTGGGGTCCACACCTTCAGATCTGCCTCAGTTGTCCACGCCAAAGCCACACCTGCTGGGGCCGATCCTGGCCAATGACTGAGCATAGTGGAGGACGAAGTATGGGAGCCAGGCCGTTCTGCAGCGTAGCATACTATGATGGCCATCCTCTGTCTGGGACTCTTTCTCAGCCTGGCTGAAACGCTCTCAGAGCGGTGTTTCTCCTATATCCAATCCTCCTTCCTTCCCTCTCTTCTTTCCCAGGTGTCAGAACTGTGCTATGCCCTGAAGTCTCTCCGTACCTGTTCTGCTTGGTTTTCCCTTTCTCAGTCATGTGCATCCGCCCCGATCAATCTCTTGAACATCTAATTCTGTCATATTGTTTGCTTCTTGCAGGACCTGGACTGACACAGCAAGTATTTTAGAATCTCTGCATGTCTAATTAAACAATTCCCTTCACAAATCTAATCCCTTTTATTTATCCCTTTGATCTTCTTTAGAGATAGTGAAGTTTGATGGGAGGAGCCTCCCCGTAATGAAGATCTTCATAGCGTTGTTGAGGCCCACGTAAAATCCTGTTTTGTTTCTTTATTCAGGCCAAATAACCCTACCTGTGGTGATTCTCCTATAACCTTAATATATATATTTTCCATTTCTTGCATCTTCTCTAGGTTCTTAATATATCCCAGCATGAATACATAGCTGAGCATGTATCTACTGCTCTTACACACTTTATCTTAAAATCTCACTTAACCCTTCTTTAAGGGGGGGTCACTGCCTCAAGGAAAAATAAATTTGTTTATATCCCAAGTCTACAAAGCTTTGTTATTTTTATGTTAATTCTACCTTTATTTTATAAATTTTGATTAGAAGCAATGTGGTTTCTTAACGTAAAAAAGTGGTTATGCTCTAACTGGGAGGGGGATCTCTCAACAATTTTAAAAAATCAGCAAAGCTTTATTGTGATTACTTCAGCTGTTCAGTAAGTACAATTTCAGTTCTTTTTGAGAATATTTGTTAAAGGTTTATGCCCATGTTCATGGTTGTGTAAGTGTAGAAACAGCATAGCTTTTATAGCAAGGAAGAAGAAATACTTCTACGGTGGTAACTTACTATCTGCCAACCTTGTCTCTTGTTTTGGACAGTGTCTACGTTCTCCAACACCTAAAGTTTCTTGTGCTGTTCCAAAGATAGGAGAAGGGCAGGGGTGTAGAAGTTACAGGAACATTTGGAAATAATGTACTGAGTTTTTAGCTAAGTTTAAAGTTGCTTTCAATTTTTACTCTCATGATGTCAGCAACATATTGTTGCTCTCATCAGAAGAGTGAAATTTGGAGGCACGTATTTACATAGTTTAGTTTTAATGCCACCATCATACTAGCTTGAACACTTCGGGTTCGTCACAGATATTCCCTGGGTCTTTTTCTTCAAATATGAAACCAGTAATGGAGAGTGGCCGGAGATGGGATTAGACACCTTCGAAGGCCACTTCCAGCCCTGTGAGCCTGTGAGATTCGTACCTGAGCTGCACCCACACTCCCTTTAAAGGAAATGTTTCCCCAGTATTTCAAGAGAACATCTTTGTTTACTTTCCCAATATAAATCCAGATTGGATGGATAGTGCATAGGGTTGCCCAAATTTAATATCCTTTTCTGGTTAGAGGTGAAAAATGAACTTATTTTCTTCTGATTCAAAGGTAGGGTAGTTTTTACGTACTTAGTTTTTTCACAGGTAAGTGTTCCACACCAAACTACCTTTGTATAGTTAACACCATAATAAGGTTTGAGAAAGTTAAGGATTACTTTTCTTCTTTCAATTTACACATAGTAACTTCTGAAATATTAACACTTTCTGGAAGGTTCGTCCCCCTTTATTACCATGCGATTTCTGAGCAACGATTAGTTTTTGTCTGCTCTGTAACATTCTGAAAGTATATAATAGGCTACTCTGAAATAATACAGTAAATATTTCCTCTTCATGAATTCTTATATTCTGACAGGTTTTTCCCCCCAGAAAACCCAGAAGATGAAATACAGACATATACAATTAATGTCAGTTACAGTTCATAGAAGAACATGCTTTCCTTCCGTTGCAATAACTGAACGTTTAGGAACTGAAGGGTTTACCATCTGTGAGCTATGTGTCAGCTTAGCTGTCTCAGATCAAGCTTCGTGTTTTAAACATTTTGCTCTGAGAAAAGCCCACCTCAATCTCTGAATGTCATGCTTGTGACCACACTCAGATACGATAGTAAGAGGGAGGCCTTGCTTGTCCATCTTAAAACTCTAGCCCTGGCTCTACTCCTCTCCCGTGATATGTGTCTTTAGTGAAGTTAACCATTCTGTTTAGTAATGTACTGAACTGTACCCCCCAAAATTGAACAGTAATGTACTACATTTAGAATTTTTAGATAATTACATAAAAAGAACCAAAAGGTTGTAAACGTCTTACTTAAAATTGATTCCCCCTACACTTAGGTTTAGGATCCTATTGTATTGTAAACACTTTCCTATTAAGCATTTATTTCAATTAATTTTGTTCAAACTAATAAAAATAGATGCTTTGGGTTTTTCTTTGCTTTGTTTAAAAAGATTCCATTAAAATTTAGATTTTTAAAACCATTTTTATAATGTAAACTTTGTTTTAGTAGATAGAGAAGACTTTGACATGCCATAAGGACAGAAAGGAATAAATGAGTTTATTGAGTAAGCATTCGGGTAGAGCGGTATTTTTGGTTGTGTTATACATTTTGACCACTATTTAGCATTGAGAGGAATTTGATAACCTAGGACAAGATTCAGAGGATTAAATGGTCTCTGTACACATAAATCGTATTTAAGTCACATATTTCTTTAAAATCACTGGAACCTAGTGGAGGTGAGAATCCAAAGGAATACCTTGCTTTCTGATATGTGAAAAACTGGAATATTCTCAAAGGCAAAGATTGAAATTATGGTCATTGTTAACACCTGTTCTACAGGGGGACAAATTCCTTGCTATGATTCTGATATTGTGATGGATGGAAAGTTCCAGAAGGAAAGTGAACATAGTTTCCTAAGGACTGAGTCAGACTTTTAATGTATACTGAGTTCTTCTAACATATGGTACAGATGGATTGCAAGCTACACCTGAGTGATTGACTAGTTCTAGCATTTGGTGTTTATGTTGTGATTTTAAAATAGCCATTCATTAGCCTGGTGTGTGTGTGTGTGTAAAAGCAGTTAAGAAAAACACTATTTTATGATTTCACAGAATATGGAGAATACTGTATCATAGAAGATTTAAGGGCACAAATCACTGCTAGTTGTTAGTCACTGACTCTTAATACCTACTTAGTCAACATGAGGAACAGATGGCTTGTGGGAATATCTTTTTTTCTTCTGCAGTTCTCTAAGTTACTTCAACTTTTTAAATAATAATTCTTCCAATCCCCAAAAATGTTTTTAGCAGCAGTAACTACGGGAGCAAAGGTGCATGCCAAGGAGTGGTTAATGGCAGGAGAAAGGAAGGCTATTTGATAGTCCATCATATCTGGCATCTGTGATCTTCATCACCTCTGCAATTTAAACCCCATATTTTCAGTTCTGCAATTTTTGCCCACTTGGAAACAAACTGACTTTTTTTTAAATGCAAAAATTAAAGTTAATGTAATAACTCATCATTAATACAAAAATATTAATACATATTAGTTACATTCAACATAACATAATAAAATAACCAGTAATTATCTATGGGTACATACAAGTCCTTTAAACCTGAGCTGTATCATTCAGGAGTGTTCATTCTGAGCAGTAGGATAGATTCTCCACCAGAAAAAATAATAGTGCAATTTACCCACATGTGAAGCAAACCCCAAACATCACGTCATTTATCCATAAACACTTCAGTCTCTATACATAAAATATCAGAACTCTTTTACATATGATAATAGCATTATCATATGTAAAATCTAAAATAATTCTTAGTATTACTAAATACCCAGTCAGTGTACAAATTCCGCTTATTGTCACACATTTTTTTCAGTTGGTTTGTTCAGATCAGAATCTAAACAAGTTCCAAACATTGCATTTGGTTCATATGTTTCCAAGACAATTCAAATCAGTAGTTTCTTCCTGCTCTTCTTTATCTTAATTTGTATATGGAAGAAACTAGAATTTCCTATGCACGGTGTATTGTATCTTTGTATTATTATTTAACATGATTCTTTGTCCCAATTTGATGAGATGCAAGTGTGAATTTTTACAATAAAGCTATACAAGTGGGGCAATAGATTTTCTATTGTAATCCACCAGGAAGCACATAATATTATCTCTTTTGGGGGATATTTAGGTTGGCCATTGGATTTTGATATTATCAGTCTGATCAGTCTATTATAAAGTCTCTGTTCAGCTTTTCAGTGAATGGTTTTCATAGTCACGGTTGATCATTGCCTCCCTCCAATAATTCATTCAGGGATTATGTCTATTTTTGTTCTCTAAAAGTTCTGCAGAAAGTACTATTTCATTTCATACAGTGTGTTCATTGTGGAGACCAGGGCGATATAAGTGGGAGGGTGATGACAGTTTGTAACATTTTGTTCCTCCTGGGGGTGGGAGAAAATGGAAGCATTTCATTAACATGTGTGTGATTTCAATTAATCAGTACTGTAAATGCAGCTATTTTCTAATATAAATGACAGTGGAGTCAACATTCCTGAAAATACTAGGATGTGACTCTTTCTACTGTGAAAGAAGTAGCTTCTTTTAATTTAAATCATGATTCCTACTCTAGGACTGAATATAGATACTGACTGCCTGGTGCATTCGACATGATTGCTCATCCATTCGACCACCTGATTCTCACAGCAACTCTATGGCATCAACAGGAAAAGTATCATTTCCTCTATTTTACAGATGTGCAAACCGAGGTTCAGAGAGTTCAAATCACTTTCCAGTCTCATCCCATGAATCCATGGTGGAACTGGGATCAGATCTTGGGTTCCCAACTCTAAATCCAGTGTTTGTTTTTGTTTTTGTTTTTATTGTGTCATACCTGAGTTACCTCTAGATTCAGGCTGCCGGGCCATTTGTTTAAATTCAGTAATACATACAGACAAGCCATTAAATTAGTATAAAACTGGCACATGCCTTTATGAACAAGTAAGTATAATTAAATAAGATGCATAAAATTAGAAGTTGCTTATAATAATTTTCATGGAACCATTAAAAAGTAGCAGCTATCTGCCAATTTTCATTTTTTATTGAGATTTTTGTTGCATTAGCACATCCTCAAAACTTCTTATGGATTTCTAATATGTGAAAGATGCTGGGAATAAAACACTTTGTCTCCATTGGAGGACTTCATGGCATGGGGCAAGAAAAGAAGATAAACCAGTAATTGTAGCATAGATTAGGAAGATGATGGGTTTTAGGCTTCAACCATTGTCAATTTTGACTTGACCCTAAATTTCTGTCTCTCTTATTACTGTCAGTGTATCAAGTGAACAAGTATAACTTGCTCAAAACGCATAAGATACATTTTACAAATATAGCTAGTGGCTTTCTGTGAAGTAATTCTACTTGTTTTTAGGTGTCAGACATGGCCAATTACACCTCTGAAATTTTCTTCAGGTCTTTCCACCTGAAGAAATGACCTTCTCTAGTTGGTCTTAAAGTTCCACTCTCAGGTGGCTGTTGTGTCTAGGCATGGCCTTAGCAGTGGTCCTGTCACCAAAATGGGCAGTCCCAAATGTTGGAGCAGGGTTCAAGGCTAGCTTTCCACAGGTCCAAGCTATCCGTTTATACCTGGCTCTAATAGAATCTGAGACACATTTCAAATCTGGTAGGTATGAGTGTCTGTTTCTGGGGCACATTCCCTACAGAATCTCTGAGAATAGTTGATTCCCAAAGTAATGGATAAAATCACAATTCTTGAGGGGTTCCTCAGACACTGGAGATCTACTTGAATGATTTGAATGATTTGGATGACATGTTTTGCTAAAAAAAAAAGACACAAAAACCTAACTTCTCCTCCTGAAGGAAACCTGTGTTTTTGTCTAGAGAAACCAATAACAGACAGCACTAAATGATACCATGAAAGAAGAGTGAGGGAAAACAATAATACAGACATACTGTGAATACTAACATACTAAATTGGGTGAATTTTAATGTTATACGTGCCTGGCCAAATGCCTGCAATGATGAGATGAAGATTTTGGTCTTAGAGATGCTCTTAAGCAGATTGGAAAAGCATCTATAAGGTATGTTATTTTCCTTGGTGTCTTTATCACTGACCCCTAACCTTTGTGTTGTACATGAACAAAATTTTTAATCAGATGGAAAACTCAAGACTTTTCCTAGTCTCTACATCATAAAAAATCTTATAGAAGTGTCTTTATATCTCCAAAGCACCTTACCTTTGTTTTCTGATATGTACAAACATATATGTGTACACACACATATATACACACACATATATATGTATGTCCACCCCATATATATGTATATTTATACACATATACAATGTATGTATGGTGTATATATATACACACACACACACACACACATACATATATATATATATATACACACACACTATCCCTCAATATACATTTATTAGACACTTTGTTCCCACTTCCTAGAAGAGGAAACCAAATTTCAGGGGCTAAGTACCTTAGATATCTGAACAGGGATTAGGTATTGAGTATTTCTGACTTAAAAGCCAAAGTTTTCATTTGCTTCTTAATTTCAGAAGGCCAATGTACACTTCTACAATAGATATAGTAATTTTCCCTGAGAAAACTTGAGGTCACCTGCAGGCTGATATAAATGATATGTTTGCTGAGTCATTTGTCCTATATGTTTAATGTGGGTACACCAGATGGAGGTACTGAGGTAGAATAAATGAGATGTAAATACCATGAAAACAGCATCCATGCCTGGCTGGGGGGTATTGTGAGTACATTTTGATAAGAGGTTTCCATGCTTCCTTTCCCAGTAGCTCCTTAAGAATATTCTGACATTGGAGTTTAATGATTTCCCTAGGAACAAAAATTAAATCAAAATAGTATTTTGCATTGGCTCTACTTTTTTTTTTTAATTTTGTGAGGGAAAGTACATTTTGAGTATATTCTCTTTTTGGAAAGATTGTGGCACCTTGGTACTTTTTATTCTAATGTGAAAAATCATAGATACATAGACACATATAGCTAGAAGACTTTTATATACCAACTTTCTTTTGAGGAAGGCCATTATTAAGACTATAAAACTTTTTACTGTCCTATGATTTTTATCTCCAGAAAGCATTTATTGGCACACTCACAGTGCTCAGAATTTTATATCAGGCAAGGCGCAAGAATGAAAGAGATAAAGGCTGAGTTCACAACTAACTGGAGTTACAGAAAACCACCTAATATGTGTGTACTCCATGACTGTGCACAATAAACTTCTAAATATTCCCATGCAGCAGGATTCAGGCTTTGTCACTCAGCTTAGCAATGTGTGGATATTCTGAGCAGGTAATGGGTTTGCTTCTTTTTTCCTCAACCTGACAAAATCAAGGACACAGCTCCAGGTACTGCAGCAAGTTTCCCTGTAACGTAGCTGGAGGACCCTCTACAAATGGTCATTATTTGGCTTCATGATCCCATTTGTTATCATGGAGGTTGAAGCTTTTGCCATATTGATGTACAGGTTCCTAAGTGGCAAGAATCTGAAAATATCATAGTCTTCAGTACCCACAAGAAGTGTATTGTCCACTGTGACCTTTTTGAAACACACAATAGGAAGTATTTTTTCATTGTGATAGTTTTCATAACCACTTAAGTATACTTTGTATTGTGAGCCATTACACACACACACACACACACACACCCCTAACACATAAGTTTCATAAAAATACTTATACTTACTATGCGCACTGGACTCCAACATTTACTTTACTTGCTTGTTTTATTTTAATTTATATTTCCACTCTTTTGGAGATTATGTTAAAGATGCTAGTTGTTACCTACTGAATTTATTTCATAACCCACTTATGCATCTGGATTTATTGACAGAATAACTTTGTGCTAAAGAAGTTGCAGAATTGGAAAAAAAATTACAGAAATAATCTTTAGGTAGAATCTATTTGATATTTATAAGAAAATAACAAAACTGATATGATGCTCAAGTAGAGAGTTTCTATTAATTTAGAAATTGGTTAATTAGGTGTGGTAGATCTAATTTGTAGCTTGAATCATGTTTTCCCTGCCCCACATCTCCAATGTCTAGCACAGTGTTTACTCTAGGAGCTTATAAATGATGTATTGAGTTTAGTTAAAATAACTAGTGTGGCTACAAAAATGGAGAAAAGTTGTAGATGAAAAACAATAACGGAGAAAGGACCTGAACAACTTGGGTACTTTTTATGTTTGACTTCACAAAAGAGACAGAGTACCAAAATTATGTGAATTTTGTGAACTTAGGTTGGAGATTAAAGGTAAGATTTTGAAAGAAATCATAAGTTTAGCAGATATTTTTAGGAGTAAATGAATTACTGTAAGGTTCTTTTCTCTCTCTAACTGAAATCTGTCTTCTTGTTGCATCCGCTCCTTTTCCTTGGCCTACCTTCTACCATAATATAAAAAGTTCATTGCTTCATTTATACAGTAGCCCTGATCACCTCTTGGCCATACACTTTCAGTATTTTTCAATGTCCCTGAAACTCAAGATTAAAAGTGTTAACAAGGCCAACAATGTTAAAAAGAAACTGAGGTCAAGAAAGGGAATGAAGCATCGAATAATCACAGAACTAATGCCCAGTTCTTCAAAATGATGTGGGCAGCATTTCATGGTTATCAGATCAGGATCTCCAGTGCTTTAAAAACTATGTATATTGTTGACTTCATAAACCATTATCAACTAGTAATACTTATTGAGAACCCTTAAGGAAAATGGTACTGTGTTAACTGAAGGCAAAACATATTTCTAATGGTTTCTTTCCATGTGGGAACCTCTTCTTGCCAAACAATTAGTGAGCTCTTCAGTACATTTCCATTAATATCAGCATTTGTCTAAAAGTTTAATTAAAAATCTGAGCTCCTCTTAAAAGGAGATGATCTCATTTTTGAAGAAAAATATTTATTTCCCTATCAGATTGACACAGTTCACTTAACTGTGTGTTTTTCCTTAAATACTAGTCTGCAAGATGGAGTCATCTTTGACCCAAAATATTCACCTCAAGATTTTCTATAATATAATCCTTAGTAATAAAGCATTAGGCAGAGTAGCTAAATGGGATTTTAGAAAATACTTTTGGAAAATTCCCAATAATTTTTAGGTAAAGGATACTGAAAGTGTTCACTCTAATTCTCAGAGGTACACAATTTAGTCACAGGCTGATGTATTTTTAAACTATAAATCATTTTTAAACTATAAATCATTTTTATTTAGAATTCCAGTATCATCTGAAACAAATGAAGTTTTGAAAGCTTCACAATCTACCAAACCCTAGTGATTTTCAAGTAGCATTTGAAAGACTAATGATGGGTAAAAAATATACCAATGTCACTAATCCTCATTATAATGCAGTCATAAAAATATATAAAATCACCAATATACAGCAAGAAAAACAAAGATTTTGGGTTTTACCACCTCTTGTCTCTCTAAATCTCTTGCAATAGTTTCTAATCAATAGTAAAATATATAAATTACATATATACATATATATATATATTTTTTGAACATATAATTGCTTTTTGTTCTGCAGCCCTTAGTCAACCCCATAATGGCAATTCTAAACAGGCATGCTGCTAAGAACAGGAGAAGTGAGGAGCATTGCATTGTGGCAAAGGTGGTAGAAAGTGAGCTTGTTCCTTCAGAAAGATTTAAAAGTATGATGAGGATCCCAGACTGCATGCACCAGAAAATCACTGAAGGCTATGGAAGAATGTGTAAACAATGTACATTCATTCAAAAAATGCATAAATGATGAGGGAAAACAAGTAAATGCTTGGAATCAAGAAAAATATTCTTGAAAGAATTTTAGAGGACTTAAGTTTTCAACAAAATAAACAGGCAGGAAGATTGTGTGTGTGTGTGTGTGTGTGTGTGTGTGTGTGTGTGTGAAGTTACAGTGCTAGAAGGAGAAAATACTCAGGAGTAATAGTGACGTTAGCACAAATGGAGAAAGAGAATGAAGGTACAGGAAGAACTTTGTACTTTACAGAGGATAGTACCTTCTACTTATATTTAATCATATGCAATTGTTGATATTTAGTCATGTTTACCTACAAAAACAGCCATTTCAAATAGTTCATGTAAGTTTCCTTGTCTGAGCTGTAAAAACTACTTGTATTAAGGAAGCGGACTTTTGGGTCCCAAGGCAAAGCTATTGAAGAGCAATGCCTAGTGGTTAATCGAAATTACATCCAAATTAGGCTCTTTAGTTGACTTATTTATGGATCCTACAGTTTAATAGCTATCATTTGTCCACCATTCAGGGCTGAGGAATAGTCCTAGTATATCCCTTTGTACTTGATTCTATATATAGGCTTGACCACGTGGCTAACTGGGCGAGAGCAGATTCCTAATCCCAGGTAGCCAAGCCCAGGAGCTGGCTAGTAGTTATGATTTATCCTTGAACAAATCATGAGCAGTAAGCTCTGCCCAAACATGTAAAATGGTAATCTACAGGACCAGTTATTTTTTTTCAGCAAATTTAGTCAGAAATATAGGAAAATAATCAACTGGTGGTAGGTATATATGTAAACATAGTGGAGGGATATACAAGTCATACTTTCAGAAAGTGTTAAAGTAAGGATCAAGACTTCTGAGAAACACTTGCACATTTTTGGAATTACCAGAGCTGCCATCCAACTAGAGCTGCATTTGGAGTCCAAGGATACTTTTGTCTCCCTAAACCTGGCAATATGGTGGAACTTCTTGCTATTTCATTGTATGTCCTTAAATATCTAATTTATGAAGTGACTGAAATGGGCACTGTTCACTTCAACCATAAGAGCAATTGTATGTCAGTGTGAAGTCCAGACCAGGATTTTAAAGAAAAGTGAAATGCTTTAATTTTAGAATTAGGAGGGAGAAAAGCCAAGAACTGGTTGAGTGTATAATCAGCCCTAAGTAACTGAGTTTGAAATACCTTCTGAAATAGAATTAAATAATATTAACTTTCATCTCTTTCCTCCCCACTACCAATCTAAAACCTCAAGAAAAATGTCCTGTTATCCTCCTTGTTAAATTAAAATTAGTCTACATGGCCCCAAGTTCCCTTGAACTTGGGAGCAAAATCTCCAGTAATGAGGTCACAATTTTGAGAGACATTCTTAGCTCACTGTTTTAAATCGTCAGAATCATTGTGATTAGGATTCCAGTTTTTCTTGGTAGCAAGTGGAAATGTTTAAGCACCAAGTACTATGCACAGTAGTAATCAGTGTCCTATTTTAGAGGACACATTGAGACCATATTAATGATTTTGGCTGAAAAAACAGCATTAAGGGAATGCTGCAGGAAATAATATCACAAGCATGAATACACAGTATTTCTTGAAAACTAAAATGTTTTACTTATTTTATTTCATGGCCTTTAAAAGCCATAATTTTCCGATGTGGCACCTCCAATTAATTTTCATGAATTAGTCCAGAATCCTACCTTGTGCGATAGTGTCTGGGCTTTCCTTGATATTTCAAACTTCTTATACCTTCCGTAAGAAACTTTAGCCTCTCAGTTTTTTAATGGTACTATTCTGTTTGTGAATTTTGGAAGCTTCAGAGGGATAAAAATCTTTAATAACTTAAAAATTTTGCAGAAATCAGACTCTTCCCTGCATCTCCACTGTCACCACCCTAGTCTAAATGGCATCTCTTGATCACTAGACCTCTGTAAATGGTCTCTGCTTCCGTTTTTGTTTACCACAAAACATTTTTTCACAAAACAGCCAGAATGAAGTTTTAAAAATATAAACTGATTTGTCACATACATACACACACACACTTCTCACATAATCTACTTAAATCCATTCCACGGTTATCCACAACTTTGAAAATGAAATATAAATTTCTCCTTGGAATCATCTCTACCTTCATCTGATGCAACTCACCCACACTCACTCAGCTCTAGCTTTTTCTCAGCTCTAGAATTTTGCCCTCATTTGCTTTGTACTTGCCCTAGAAGATACTTCACTTGACTCTCCCTGTGGCTGACTGTGGCCTCCACCCAAAGACCTCCTCAGAAACATTTTCTCTGACCAGTCCACATAAAGTGGCTTTCCTTAGCTACTCTCCTTTTCATCAGACCAGGCCAAACAAACTTTGTTCTCCTTCCTCAAACCTAGCTGCCAAATGCATCCTTTTGGTTTGTGCATTGATTTCTCTTCCAATTATGTGGTCCTGGAGAGCAAGTCTGCTTTTACTCAAGGGCTGGAATATGAATCACAGCAACTACTGAAAACATTGCTTCCCTCATTTTCTTCAGAGGGCTGCTGGGCCTGGTAGGGTCCCTGCACAATGGACACTACGACATGATTCTGAGGAATAAGTTAAAGATCATTAAGGGCTGGATTTAAAAATATAAACCTAAATGAGAAAGTCAGTGTCATATGTGCATTCTAAAAGACAATTGTATTCTTTAAATTGACATTCCCAAGTAGGAATTTATCTGGAGGAAATACTACTGACAAATGTGTAAAGATATATGGATATAGAGTTCAGTGCAAGGGGCTGCTTGAAGATCTACGTATAGTCATTAGTTCAGTAAATTATGAGACAACTACACAAAGAAATAGAATGCAATTCTTTAAATGTAGGGTGCATATATATATATATATTCGTATTGACATGAAAAATAACTTTACAAAATGTTGCGGGGGAAAGTGGGTTGCAAAAAAGCACGTCTGGAAGGGAACTATTTATTTAAATTACTTGCTATATAGTGAGAAAGACATTTTCATATTAAACTGCAGACTCTTATAGATATTCAACAGATTTCTGTTAGTGGTTGGTTGTGTCCAGATTGTGGAATTTTTACTTTTCTCTCTACCTTTCTCTAGTGATTTATTTTAAAACTAGTGTGTGCTTTTGTGGTAAACAGAAAAAGTGAAACAAAAACTGTAGCAGAAAAAATACTGTTACAAACTGTATTGCAAGACAGGAAAATATTTAAGTGTGTGGAAATATGGAAGATTGTGCAGCCATACGATTTTAACTATGGCAACATACATAAGAAGAAAAGACCTGAAGGACTGGCACAAAAGTGGTAATTGTGTAGGGATTGTAGGATTAAGAGTAAACATTCATATACTGTTTAAAACTTTTAGTAATGCGACATTATTTCTATCATTGCAAATATTTTGGAAGACTAATCTACATGTACATATTGATCACTTAGCAGAGTTTGGCAATTCATACAAGTGTTGTGGGTTGACAGTTTGGACAAAAAGTTGGAATATTAAAATATGCTATTATTATGTACATAGTGTATATTGATATGCATTTATATCCACACACAGATACTTGTTACCATGAATGACCATAAATATGTACATTACCATGACATAAAGTGCAGTAAAACTACAATATTTGAAGTCTGCAGAGAAGTAAAGTCAGTTCTGAATTCTACTCTAGTATGTCTACACATAGGTAGATTTTTATCTTGAGGACTCTTTATACTTTGTAGAGGGAAGAATTTCAGAAAGAATATAGACTTCAAAGCTTCAGTTCATTCTACATTGGCAGAAGCACTTCCTCTCCTACTTGGTTCACCACTTTGAACTATATTAGTAACTAATCTAGTCACCTTGCAGGATCTAATGCGGGGCATATATGCCACAGATAATTCTTGGTACTCTAGAAGAACTTTGATCTTGTACTCCCTTTTTTAGTAACTAAAAGAATATTTGGGAGTGAATCTAGTGGAAATGTTTCTATACAGAACAGCTCTCACAAAAAATATTCTAGGTGGCTCTCATGTATGTCTTTTTCTCTGGCTTTAATGTAAGAACAATTCCAATTTTGTCTTTTGTTATATGTTCTATATCTACTAGTTCATCCATATTCTTTACATCTCTGAAGAGTACATGTAATCACTGCTGTATTAGATATCAATAACACTGAGGTTGGCATCAATAATTAAAAGTGATTTAAAATAGAATGTAAGCATATAAATCTATTCAGTTCAAATTTTCGTCTTTTGGAACTGAAACTCAAATGTCAATCAATCACTTTATAAATTAGTGATTATTTGCTTTTATTGCTTATAAAATGAATGAATGAAACTTTAAAGAGTCTGCACAATGTCAGACAAATAGCAAAGCACCTGTATTGTTTTCATGGCTCTTTTAAATAAGCTGTTACATTTTTTAAAATTTAAATTCAATTAACCAACATATAGTACATCATTAGTTTCAGATGTAGAGTTCAGTAATTCATCAGTTGCATGTAACAAATTTTTCTCTTCCTCCATTGTTCCTACATTCTGGGCCCTGTTATTGCTTAGTTTATATAATATCATAGTCTGGGAGTATGCTGAATAAACAATACTGTTCAGACAAGGTAGCCATTTTTTCTTGCAAGTAGAATTAGCAAGAGAGAAAATGGAACCAAACATTTACTGAGCTTCTGCCCTATACTAAGGATGTTGCTTGGCATTGAAGATATCAAAATAACAAAACAAAGTACTGTCCTCATGGCCCACTAGGGAAAAACAAAAGCTGTACCTACGTGCAGACATACTGCAATAGCGGGAAGCTTCCTGAATGTGGGAAGCTATTGATATGCATGGTTAGCAGGATATAATATAATGTAAAAAGCGCTCTAAATGTACTGCCTGATTATAGAAAAGGACACAAGTAATTTTGTCTGGGTGACTGGGAGATAATTGGTCCTCAAAGAGAGCTTCAAAGAAGAGAAACAATTTGAGCAGGACCTCAAATGATGAGTTAGAACACTCCTGGAAGACACACAGCAAGATGTGAAGAGAAGAATTGACTCTACCATGTCATGGAATATCCCATGTGATGGAATAAAAATGTCAACTATCTTGCTCATTTTAATTCAGTGTATTCTTATATTAGTGGATAACTTCAATGGTTTCATTAGCATACCATTTGGCATTTCTGCTCTTCCTCTAAATTCTACAAATTTATTAGGGTTCTTTACCTTTCATGAATTTGGCACATTGACAACAGAGATGGCTGTCCATAGATGAAAATGTGTTGAAAAGTCATGTAGACTGGTGGTCATTGCAGAGGTTGGTCAGCACCTTGTTCTACATCCTGGGTCTTTTCTTTTTTCCCACTGGCAAAGTCAAATGACTGGGGACCAAAATGAGGAGAAAGAATAGTGATCAGTCAATACAACTGGTATGAAAAACTTCCTGAGAAAATTAATTTCTCAGCTGTTTCTGCAGTCTGCCTCTGGTCTCAACGGCATCAAACCATGCTATTATGCATCCTTATACGGTTTAGTTTCTTCCAAGTCTGGGAAGTGAGAAAGTGTTAATATATATTTTTGAGGCATGTTTCTAGATCATAATAAGATAGTGCAAAATCTTAGATGACTGTGAGAATACCACATTGGGAAGAACAAATTCTGTTATTGACATTAGAATTAAGCGTATGTTACAAACTCATGTGACACATAAAGGAGCCATTGTATTTAGCAAGGGAAGTGTGTATGTGTGCGTGTGTGCGTGTGTGCGTGTGTGTGTGTATGTGCGCATGTATGTGTGTAGAGTAACTATAAATTTAGCTTTAACCTAGGTTGGTGAACTATATTGGATCAGGGGTATCTCACAATCTTAATTTATAACTGCAAGACAAAGGAAAAAGTCTTGTTTAGATACTTGTATTTGATCATTGCCTGGAGGGAGATATGGGAATGCTAGTTTTGTCTGCCTCCAACAACAACAGCTAGAAATGTGACACTGTAGTTGATAGAAACTTGTGACTTCTTTTCTTCAAAAAAACTGTATGGCATTGGTGTTGACTCTGGAGTTCTTGGTAAAGCACAAAGACTTATTACACCTCATTCATTAAATATGATTCAAGAATTATCCCTGAATTTTTAAGTCTGGGAGAGGCTAGAGTCTATTTTATGTAGTGAAGGATTCCTGGGACTCTGGGAATCTGTAAAAGCTGCCATTGTTTGGAGAAGCTGTGAAAGCCTTGGCAGCTGTTGATACGCGCGCGAGTAGCAGGAGCAACTGCTAATGGCTGAGGGAACCACTGAGATCGCATAGGATCAAGGAGACCTTGTTGTTCAGTGATACCCACCTAACCATTCACCCTGGGGGGTTTCTTATATCATTTTCACTGAAGGGAGAAAAACAGTCATGTCTCATCGGGAAGCCAGACTGAGATTCCAGCTTGGGAACAATGGGTGAAGATTGAAAGCAAGAATGGAGTGCATAGGGAGAAAATTGGTCTTCTGATTTGGGGCTGGATAATATGGCTTGTGAAGAGAGACTTTGATTTGAGACTACTTAACTTCCAAGCATTCTTTGGTTTGATTCAAGTATTTGTAGGTTCACAGCTACTGTCTGTTTAACACTGTCAGAACCAAGGGGAAAAAAAATCTGTTGGTCTAGATCTTAGCAGACTAATGTTATTCCAACTGAATTAGAGTTACCATTAAGTTTTCTCTTTAAGTTGTCGTGTCTGTGAGAAGACATAAAAAATTTTCTTCAAAATTTTCATGTCTTCCTCAAGTTGGCTCGATTTCTTTCCATGTATTGGGCAGAATGTGAAACACATCGTCTGAAAAAAAAAAAAGAAGAGTGAAGAAAGGAATAATTTCTATTTCAGGATGAGTTATGGTAGAAGGTGTATTTATAAGTGACAATGAGACCATATCTGCATGCTAAATTCTTAAAAATCTGAGTATTCTTTAAATAATCATTCTCTTAAGTGCTGATCAACTGAACGACTCTCTAAATAGGATTGTTCTCAGAATGTTGATCTTGCAAGAAATGTATATAAGAATGAAAATGGTCATTTGTCTAAAGAACAGACCCAGGACTGTTTAGGAAAGATCATTTTGTTGTTGTTGTTTATAGGCATTCCTATGGCCCAATTTTATGTGGATGTGGTTGACCATCTGTTAAGATTAAAGGCTGCTTAGGCTTATTGTCATGAGAGGAGGAAAACTTTATTTTTGGCTCATTTAATTATTAAAACATATGTATCTGCCCTTAATCAGTAACACAAAATTTTAGCACTCTGACTTCTTGCCAGAATATAGTCTCAAATTTGCTGCAGTGAATACTACACATGTGGTCTGTCTATTCATCAAAATCAGAGTTTCACAACCTTTTTTAAGCCTATGTTCCCATTTAATAAACACAAAAATCTCATCCTTTCCTAGAGAGTGTCAAGAGCTTATCTATTGAATATAACTATTTTCTGCATATTCCCACCAATCTAGAAGCTGTGTTTTATTTTCTATAGATATTGTATTATCAGAAATGGAGATATTATTTTAATTTTATGAACATTAAATAATATTTTAAGTTTGTATATGCTTTATAACTCATGCTCCCCTCCTGAGATATGTCTTCCTACAAACAGATGATGAACTACGTCACCAGTTGAGAAACACTCCTCTAGATGTCCCAGATACTTTAAATGTTACCTTTGGATCTAGCCAGACCATCATGGAGCTACACAATGAGTTTGCACTCCTTCCCTGAAATGGAATGAAGGAATTTTCTATTTAGAATTTTTTCATTGGCGTACATTGAGGGACTTGATAAAAATTATACAAACTTGATATTATATTTATTATAGGATGTTGTTGAGGATAGAATCCACAACATCCTACATATCCTTTTCATGAATACATGAAGATATATACATGACTGTGAGGGTAAGGGGAGTGGAGATTTTACTTTTCCTAAGGGAAAGTTCTGTTTGTTTTATCTATACATGTATCTTGAAATCGTTCTGTTTTCCTCTTTCCTTTGGCCACTGGGACCATTAGTCCAACCATAAGCTCACCCCTTTTAGTTGTACAAAATTTTATCATGTATATTTTATGCAATCTAACCTCTAGATGGATAGGAGCATCAATTCTGGAGTCAACCAACCAGGGACTAGAATCCCAGCTCTTGGCATTTACTAGCCCCATGATCTGAGTCAAATAACTTAAATTCTCTAACTCTTCATTTCCTCATCTGAAAATTAGAAACTAAAAAATACATTCCTCACAGAGTTGCTGTGAAGATTAAATAGGAGAATTTATTGTGTATGACACCGTTGGGGGCATATGAAACACTTCCCATTAGAATCATTATGATTTGAATGGTTTCCCTTTTGCCCCGATAATTTATCTTTGTGTGGTTTTGTTTGTTTTGCATCTTGTTTTGTTTTCCCTCGTGGTGTCTTAGTGTTTCTTCAGAGAACCTCAAACACCTTTTAGAATAAAGTTGAATATAAGTAAAGATCATATCATACCTGTGGGATTCTTCAGAGCAACTTAGGGAGACAAGCTAGGAGCTCTTAAGAGAATGGAAATTCCAGTGATGGCAAATAAACTGGTTTTGAGGGGATTGATCACATGCAATTTTGCAAGGTAAGTGAATATTTAAAAAAATCTTAGTATCCTTAATTTGTTATTTTTAATTTCTTCTTTCATTTTTTTTTCTTGTAACTTTGCCCTGCCCACTCCCAACAATATCCCCCCTGATTTTAAGAATAGCATCTCCTTCCTTCTTTTGATCTCTTTGCCAGAGTGTTAGGGACTCTTAAAGCTATTGAGTGGACTATTAGGTGGGAAAGGTTTGAGGGAGAGCATCATCCCTAAGGAAGCTAATATTTGAGAACTGGCACCCCCTCATCCCCATTCCACATCCTATCCACGAAGGCCTGACAACTTGTGAGTATTCAGGGCACCCTCTGAAGAATTAACCTTCTATAGTGTCCTCCATGGACATTAAATCTAAGAAGTAAGTCCTAATATCGAAACTAATATCATAAGTATGGCTCAAGGCTGAAATAGGATTTTAGCATATCTTAATTAGAATAGTTAAGTTCTTAAAGCTTTATGAATGCACAGGGTCAATTGTACATTTGTTTTTCTTCTAATAACAATATTGATTAAGATCTTATGAGTAACATTGTATTAAATCTAAATACTAACTATGAGGGCATGAAATTTAGACAGATTGTCTTATATTCATCTATGATGGAGGTAAATGAAGTTGTATGTAGAGCTGTTATGTAATTTAGGTGCATGTTTTCAGAATATAGCTAAAGTAGGAATAAATAAAGTAGAAGAAAATAACCACCAGAGATAATCACAAGTGATAGAAAAAAATTTTTTTTATTCTTAACTGATTGTCTTTGATAGAGATGGCTCTGTTCCTCTTAACAGATTATTTTAGACTTTGTCCAAACAAGATTTCATTCCCACAACTCCACAAAAATTGCTTTCATCAGTTACCAATGACCTTTATGTTACTAAACCCCACAATCAATTCTCAGTCTTCACCTTGATTATTAGCATCATGCAATTATCAGAAGCATGATTGTCAGATCACTGCTTCCTTTCTCATGTACTGTCCTCATTCAAATTCAGAAAAACCACACATGTTTTTCTCTACCTCACTGATTGCTCCTTTCTGATTCCTCAGTGTTGAGGAACCCCAGAGCTCTGTCCTTATACCTCTATCTTCTCCATGGGCATGTATTTTTCTGGTGGTCTCATCCAGAATCATCACTTTATATGTTAAGTATATGTTGACAAAGCCACCTTTTAAATTTTTTTATGACTCTCAAATTTGTCTCTACAACCCAGACTTCTGCCTTGTACTCTACACTCATAAATCCAACTATCTATTCAACGTCTTTCTGTCCATGTCTAATAGACATTACAAATCACCATGCTTAAAATGGAGTTTCTGATCTCTCTCACCTTCAAACCTGTTCCTCCTGCTTTTCAAACTTGGTTGACCTCAACTCTACCCTTCCATTTGCTCAGGCCAAAAACCGTGTAGTCATCCATGACTCTTTCCTTTACCTCACATATCCAGTTTGTTAGAAAATTCTATTAATTTTTTATTCAAAATGTTTTCATAATCTGATCACTTCTCATCACTTCCTCTGCCAAATGCTAGGCAAAGCCAGTATTATCCTATGTCTATATAAACATAATAGCTTCTTTTTTTTTAATTTATTTTTTATTCAAGTATAATTAATATACAGTGTTATATTAGTTTCAGGTGCACAATAGAGTGAAGCAACAATTCTATACATTACTCAGTGCTCATCATGATAAGTGTACTCTTCATCCCCTTCACCTATTTCACCCATCGCCGCACCAACATTCCCTTTGGCAACCACCAGTTTGTTCCCTTTGTTTAAGAGGTGTTTTTTTTGTTTGTTTTTCTGTTTAACTCTTTTTTCTTTGTTAATTTGTTTTGTTTCTTAATTCCAGCTATGAGTGAAACCATATAGTATTTGTCTTTCTCAACTGACTCAAGTGACTTATTTCACTTAGCATTATACTCTCTAGGTTCATCCACGTTGTTGCAGATGACAAGAGCTCATTCTTTTTTTTTTTTTTTTTTGGCTGAGTAATAGTCCATTATATATCCACAAACATATAATATATATCACAACTTCTTTATCCATTCATCTAAGGATAGATATTTGGGTTGCTTCATAATAGTTTCCTTCACAAACTTTTTGCTTCTCTTCTTGCCACCAATAGTTTATTCTCAACAAAGCAGCAAGATTGATACTGTTAAAATATGTCAGACCATGTCATTCCTCCACTCACAACTCACGTCTGGCTCCCCATGTCATTCCAACTGAAAGTCCAAGTCATTACAGTGGCTCATAGGACTTCAAGCTCTGGCTATCTTTTGCCTCCATAACCACATGGACTACCCCTTTCCCCTATATTCATTCTGTTTGGATCATACTGACCTTTGTGCTATTCTTTGACCATGACAGGCAAATTCTTGCTTAGGGCATTTGCTGTATAGCTCTACCTCTAGGCTGGAATTGTCTTTCCATGAATACTGTGAGATCAACTTTCTATATGCTTCAAACTTTGCGCAGTATCTCTTTTTGAATGATGCCTACGCTGAGTACTCTGCTTAATACTACAGCCTTCCCTTTAGTACTCCCATTTCCTCTTACCCTGCTCTACCTTCTCTTTTTGTTTCTTCTTTAACACTTATCACCATTTAGCAAACAATGTGACTTATATACCACATTTATTATTAATTTTTTATCTCACTCAAATAAAAGTAAGCTCTCTGGGGGCCATGTTGGGCATTTACTGTCCCTTCTACTTATTGATTGCTTGCAAATTTATGTTTGGCTACCATAAACATCTTTATCTGTTTAAAGAATTATTTTCCTAAAATAGAATCCCAGAGATAGGATTCCTAGGAACAGGACTCTTTTATGACTCTGGATAAATATGACCAAATTGCTTACCAAATGAACTGTGTCAACTTATATTCCCACCAACATGTATAGTATTTACTTCAATACATCCTCGTTAATATTGTGTTGCGATGTTTTGACAATTTAATTGCCAAAAAATATTGTATGCTAGTTATTTAACTGCAATTTCTGTGACACTGAAAATGTCTCCTTCTTGACTTTTAAAGTTGCCTGGTCTTTTTTCACCTTGACAGATTTCCTGTACCTGTCCTTTGTCCAATTATCTTTTAGTGTTTTATGTCATTTTTTTCTTGTCAGTTTGTCAATTTTTGGCTTAATATACCTTAAAACTGATATTCATTTTATATGGGCATCACAGCTATAATACATAGGTATATTGTATATGTAATATCATAGGTATAATGCACATACAGTATCATTAAAAAATTGAGTCTTTAAGGATGCAAAGGTTCATCTACACCTGAAACTAATGATGTACTATATGTTAGCTAATTGAATTTAAATTAAAAAATAAATAAATAAAAGCAATTCATAAATTTTTTTAAAAAGGATGTAAATGTTCACTGTCTTTCTTCATAGGTGTTACAGAGAGGAGGAGGTTTCCATGGAAAATTTAAATGTTTATAAAGATTTTTCCCATCTCATAGTGCATGGAGCTCAATGCATATCTCCAAATGAAATCTTGCAGCAAGGGTTTTAAGTATATGTAATAAAGGTGACTCTTGAACAATGTCTGATGTCCCTACAAAAATGTGGCCAAAGTGCAGAGCAGATGGAGCAGAGAAATAAACAGAGGTTTGGTGCATAGATGAGCATGACTTAGAAATGCACTTCCATTGATAATCTGTCAGCATCAATTGTACTTTTAAATTTTCCTCTTCTTAGAATTTATTCTCTGGTACCAATTTCTAGGCAAGGAGAATGACATTGATTGTAGATAATTGACACTGAACTTTTGGGGTGATTTTAAAGGTGACTTTAAATCTCTTCATATTTTGCTTGTTGGTATTTTAAAGATCTAATGATAATGATCTTACATTTACAGCCAGGGCAAGCTAAAAAAATTTCCCATTGCTGCAGAGACCCTGTCAGAGACAATTCATTCTACTGGATTTTTTTCTTTTCTTTCTTTCTTTTTTTTTTTTTTTTGTATCTTTAGTTAAGAATGCCATATGGTTTCTTTTTCTTTATTACATTACATGTTCTAAAACCTTTACCCCAAAAGTGAATTTATACTGATATAATGCAGAAGGATCAAGTTTTCACCAGAGATGCTGCCATCTCCAGAGTTAAATGTGGCCTCTATTTAGCTGTGTGCAGCAACATCACAAAACAGTGTGAGGTGAGAATGAAGGCTCTCTTTGGACCCAAAGAGAATTTAAGTAGGCAGAATGTAATTACCCAAGTTGGACTTAAGCCAGAATGACGGGGTTAACATGCTTACTAACATTAATCCTAATTGAAGAAAATTGAAACTAACAACAGCTACTTTCCCAAAATGTGAGTCATACAGCTTTTCCTAGTGTCTTTCATTTTCTCTTTATTGATAAAGTCTCCCAAGCAAGGACTGTGTTTTATCTAAGTCAACTATCTATTGCCAGCAAAACTGTTGTTGTTCTTTAAAGATATGAAAATACAATCTAGTCATTACTCAAAAGATTTATGAAATGTGAGAAGAAGTATAATTCCTCTTTTGGTGTCTAGGTTAAAAAAAAAAAAAAAAAACACTATACACATGGCATGGAGCCCAGGTTTGTAGAGTTTGAGATTATTTGTTTTGCTCTGATGTCAAATCAAATAAAATGATACTCACTTGGCTAAAATTATGGAAATATTAAAATATAGGATTCTGAATAAGTCCACCTTTAAAAAATATTTTACACCTCCTATAAAAGATGATACTATCCCTTTGAATGTAGTATGTTTGATTCATTTGTTTGCATTTCTGCCTTCCTACACTAACATGTGAACTCTTGAAGGTAGGGACGATGTTTTTTTGTTTTTGTTATTGTTTAATCTGAATAGCATCATCACATAGTACATGCTCAATGCAAATTACTGAGTGCTTCTTATTTACCTTATTTACATGCACCATAACAACTAACTAACCAGTTTAGGTGAAAGGAATAATGGGCAATTTCTTTTCTTTTTGAAAGGTAGCTTTTCTTGGATTCATTAATCCCTACTTTCTCCTTTTGTTAGAATATTCCCAGTTCATACTCCTCCAGTGTTCAAACATTTTCTTATTTTTCTTCTACTGGAAATAATCACTATCCTATAATTAAATGCATTTAATTAACAATGGGAGTTTCTAATTCTTACTCTCTTGGAAATTGTTTTTCATTTTAATCCCAGTTAAAAATACTGAATGCAAGAAAGACCTTGCTAACACAGGAGCATATTAATTTACAGCCCAAATTCGCTTTCAGGTATTTGTTCTTCAAATGACTCTTTAGCCAAACATCAGGGAGCTGCCCTATGGTAGTGGCTGGGTATATAAGCAGGACAACCCAAAGAATCTTTGAAAGTAAACATCAGGGGAACCAGATATCAGCTCCCATGCTTTTCTTTTATGTGAATATTACCTTTCCCATGATGCTTGGCAGTTTTGAAATTCTGCTGTAATATGGTTTGTAGCCCATAGCAGAAAGAGAGGTGTAAGTGTGATATGGTCCACAGGCCCAGAGACAAAAAGAACGTGTGGAAAATTGAAGTGACAAGGTTATATGGATAACTTATTTATTTAAGGCTTTTAAACTAGGTGGTTACACCGTGATAAGAGTTCAACAATTTGGCTTGAATAAAGAAATCTTTAAACTTTTAACTCTCTCAAATCAAGTTTTCTTGTTTTTGTCTCTTTTCGTAGTTCAAAAAGTTTGATAATCTATTTGATGCTCCACATTTCATGAAGCCATGCATGTTTGGCTTGGGATTAGGACAAGTGTCAGTCAGAAACACAGCAATACTGTAAAGAGTGCTGTTCTTGCAGAATTTCCAACCCAATTTAAACCTATTTATTCTTGATATCTCATACAAAATATTTAGTATCATGGGATTTATAGCCCAATTTTCTGACCGAACAAGTTCAGATAATTTTTAAAAGCTTATGATAAACAACTTTAAAGTTGTGCCCAAATCTCTGATTTTAGACCTCCTTGCAAACCACAGAACACTATTCTAGTAAATGCTCCTTAATTTTGGTTAACCAGTACTTGATTATTTCTATGTAGATGGTCAATGACACCCAGGAGACATTTGAGCTACCTTCCCCAACTAGTAGGTGGTATGGGCCCAAAGAATTACTAGTTTTATTTTATTTTTATTACTAGTTTTATTTCATGTTTATTACTAGTTTAAGCATAACCAGGGGTAAATTTGCTATAAAAGTCACACAGTGCCTTCCAATGGCAACTGCAAATGGCATTCAGAGTATTGACAAATAATTCACTTCCACATACCTTTAGAGAGGAAGGCAAGTGACTGTGTACGTCTATCTAGTCAAGTGGTTCTACCTTAGAGCCTGAGTCTTGGGGGCATGAGACAAAGTGTTAAGTCTTTTTGAGGTTACTTTTATAGAAAAACTGGTGGAGTTGAGGACTTAGCAGTATGATCACACTGGGGTTCTTAGGTGACATCTTAAATAGATCAAAAGAGGATTTGGCTGTGTCTTTCCTCCCTTGGATTCTTGCTAGGCCTTGTATTCTAGGTTGTTATTTATGCTAACTTGCACCCTTCCAATAAATATCTTTTCTGTTTAAGTTAACCAGGGAAAATTTCTGTTGTTTGCAACTAAAAAGCCTAACCAATAGTAAAGAAATATGATGCCATGATGCTATGTTTGCTTTACATCTGAGAGTTGCATTATAAAACTGTAGACATCAATCTAGATCGTCTGTAATAATTGCCCAATAAGTATTAAGACTTCAACTAGGTTAAATTAAAATAAAAGAAAACTCAATAGCACATTTTTGTCTACATCCACCTTTATGAAAAATAATGAACCACAGAGTCTAGAAATTTATTTAAAAAGCCACTTCTGACTTTTGTTTTGGTTCTGGCATGTAAGGATTTTGGAAGTTGTCACTGTGTCCTAACAGCAATGGAAAAACAAACAAACAAAAAATCCTGAAAAATCAGCAACTCTTCCTAGATCTGTCAGAAAAGTGAGGTCGTAGGCCAAACAACTTCCCCTAAAATTTGGAGAAACAGACAAATGAGTACAGAGAATCACAATGTACCCGCTAGAAGAAACTGCTGGGCTTTATCAGAGCCTAACTGACTTAGGGGGAGAGAAATACCCAATCCCAGGTGGCTCTAGCCATCTATTATTCAATTCCAAACCTCTCTAGCCTTCCACATGGAAGAAAAAAAATACACAACTTCAGGCCACTCTAGCCATCCTGTCCCACCTAGGGTAATAAAAAACTGAGAGGCACTTACAAAGTTTACAGTAAAGAGGTACAGGATCACTAAACGACTGAGACCTAATTATAGAATAACAGAATGCTTTTTCTGCATCCCATACCTCATCACCACATTACTAAAGGCCTAGTTACCTCAATTCCTTTCACTCAATACGTCCTGCCCAGCCATTAGTAAAAATTACAAGGCATAATAAAAGGCAAAAAACACAGTTTGAAGAGACAGAGCAAGAATCAGAACTAGACGCAGATATAGCAGGGATGTTGGAATTATTAAACTGGGAATTTAAGACAACTATGATTAATATGCTAAGGGCTCTATTGGATAAAGCAGACACATGCAAGAACAGATGGGCAATGTAAGCAGATAGATGAAAATTCAAAGAAAGAATAAAAAGGAAATGCTAGAGATAAAAACACTGTAACGGAAATGAAGAATGCCTTTGATGGACTCATTAGTAGACTGAACACATGAGGAAAAAATATCTGAGCTTGAGGATATGTCAACAGAAACTTCCAAAATGAAAAAGCAAAGGGAAGAAAAACTGGAAAAACAGAACACAATATCAATATCAAGGTTTGTGAGACAATTACAAAAAAATGAAACATATATATGGGACTACCAGAAGGAGAAGAAAGGGAAAAAGGAACAGTAGCAACATATGAAGCAATAATGGTAAGAATTTCCCCAAACTAATGTCAGACACAAAACCATGGACCCAGAAATCTCAGAGAACACCAAGCCTGATAGGTGAAACTAAAGAAAAAGAAGAAAAAAAAAAAAAGAAATCCCTACATGTAGGCATATAATATTCAAACTTCAGAAAATCACAGATAAAATCTTGAAAGAAGCCAAAGGTGAGAATTATATCTAATTTCTCAGAAATCACACAAGCAAGCAGAGATTGGAGTAAAGTAGTTTACATGTTAAGGGAGAAAAAAAAAAAAACAACTTGGAATTCTGTATCTTTTGAAATTATCTTTCAAAAGTAAAGGAGAAATAAAGTCTTCCCCAGACGAACAAAAATTGAGGAAATTTGTTGCTAGCAGACCTGCCTTGTGAGAAATGTTAAAAAAAAAAGTTCTTCAGGGAGAAGGAAAATGATATAGGTCAGAAACTTGGATCTATGTAATAAAAGGAAGAGCATCAAAGAAAGAAAAAGTGAAAGCAAAATACAATTTCTTAGTCTCAATTTAACAGATAATATTTGTTTTTCAAAATAATAATGCGACAATGTATCTGTTTTTTAAAAAACATTTCAGAGAGAGAGAGAGTCTGTGCATGAGGGATGGGGAGAAGGAAAGGGAGAGGGGAAGCAGACTCTCTGCTGAGTGTTGAGCCAGACATAGGGCTCTATGGAAGCGGTGGGGGGTGGGGGGGTGGGGACAGGGGTGTCTCAATCTCCTGACTGGAGATCATGACTCAGAGATCATGACCTAAGCCAAAACTAAGAATTGGTGGCTCAACTGACTGAGCCATCAGGTGCATCTGATACAACCAGGTATCAGTTTTATACACACATGCATACACACACTTATGTCTGCTTATGTATAGGTGAAATGAATGACAGTAATACTACAAGGGGCAATATAGGAATTAGATTGTCTTGTTATTATAAAGTACTTACACTACATGTGAAGTGGTATAGTGTTGGTTGAAATGGATTTGGGTTAGCTGTAAAGGTGTAAAGGTGTATTGCAAACCCTAGGGTAATCACTAAAAAAAGTAAAAATAACCAATATGCTAAGAAAACAGAGAAAATTTAATCATATAAGATGCTCAATTAAAACGAAAAAAAGCAAAAAAAGAGAGAGACAGAAAACAAAAATAAAAACAAAGAACAAGGGCAATGATTAGAAAACAGTGACAGATGTAGCAGATATTAATTCAACAACATCAATAATTATTTTCTTTCTTTCTTTCTTTCTTTCTTTCTTTCTTTCTTTCTTTCTTTCTTTCTTTCTTTCTTTC
>NW_023270377.1:66881898-66904111 GCF_011800145.1 Mirounga leonina
TTCTTTCTTTCTTTCTTTCTTTCTTTCTTTCTTTCTTTCTTTCTTTCCTTTCTTTTGTTCTTTCTTTCTTTCTTTTCAGAGATTTTATTTATTCATTTTACTTTAGAGAGAGAGAGACAGAGAGCAGAGGGAGGGGCAAAGGGAGACGGAATTTCAAGCAGACTGCGTACCAAGTGTGGAGCCAGACATGGGGTTTGATCCCTTGACGCTGAGATCATGATCTGAGAGAAACCAAAAGTTGGATGCTCAAATGACTGATCTGATGCCACCCAGGCAACCCTCAATAATCACTTTAAATGTCAGTGGTCTAAATATACCAATTAGAAGACAGAAATTGTCAGACTGGATCAAAATACAAAACCCAACTATATGTTTTCTATAAGAAACTCACTTTAAATAAAAAGACATATAGATTAAAGGGATAGAATAAACTCAAAGTAAGTTAAATACCTAAATGTAAGACCTGATACCATAAAACCCCTAGAAGAAAACATAGGTAGTAATTTCTTTGACATTGGCCATACCAACATTTTTCTAGACATGTCTCCTCAGGCAAGGAAAACAAAAGCAAAAATAAACTATTGAAATACACCAAAATAAACAGTTCTTGCATAGTGAAGGAAATCATCAACTAAACAACAAGGCAACCTACACTAAATGGGAGAAGATATTTGCAAATTATGTATCTGATAACAGGTTAATATCCAAAATATATAAAGAACTTATACAACTCAATACTCCCCCAATAATCCAATTAAAAAATGGGCTGGGCCTTCCAAAGAAGAAATACAAATGGCCAACAGATGCATGAAAAGATGCTCAACATTACTAATCATCAAGGAAATGCAAATCAAAACTATAATGAGATAACACCTCACACTTGTCAGAATATCTAAAATCAAAAACACAAGAAACAGTAAGTGTTGGTGAGGATATGGAGAAAGAGGAACCCTAGTGAACTGTTGGTGGGAATGCAAACTGGTGCAGCTACTGTGGAAGGGTATGGAGGTTTCTAAAAAATGAAAAATAGAACTACCATATGATCCAGTAATTCCACTCCTGGGTATTTACCTAAAGAAAGCAAAAACACAAACTTGAAAAGATATATGCACCCCTATGTTTATTGCAGCATTATTTACAATAGCCAAGATAATGGAAGCAACCCAAGTGTCTATCCATAGATGAATGGTTAAAGAAGATGTGGTATATATATTCAGTGGAATATTACTGAGTTATAAAAAGAATGAGATCTTGACATTTGAACAACATGGATGGACCTAGAGGGTATTATGCTTAGTGAAATAAGTCAGACAAAGAAAGACAAATACTATATGATTTCACTCATGTATGTAATTTAGCAAAACAAAGAAAAATAAAGAAAAAGGAGATAGACAAAAACAACAACAATAACAACAACAAAACCCAGACTTTTAAATATTGAGAACAAACTGATGGTTGCCAAAGGGGAGGTGGGTGGGGGAATGGGTGAAAAAGATAAAGGGGATTAAGAGTACACTTGTGAAAGGGCGCCTGGGTGGCTCAGTCGTTAGGCATCTGCCTTCGGCTCAGGTCATGGTCCCAGGGTCCTGGGATCGAGCCCCGCATCGAGCCCCGCGTCGGGCTCCCTGCTAGGCGGGAAGCCTGCTTCTCCCTCTCCCACTCCCCCTGCTTGTGTTCCCTCTCTTGCTGTGTCTCTCTCTGTCAAATAAATAAATAAAATTTTAAAAAAAAAGAGTACACTTGTGATGAGCACTGAGTAATGTATAGAACTGGTGAATCATACTGTACTCCTGAAAGTAACATAACATGTATATTAATTAAACTTCAATAAAAATAATGCATTAGATTAAATTATTAAATTATTATAATAATTCAGTGTGATTTTCTTCATTCTGTTTCTGTGTCCAAACTTTAAGATTTCAGACTTTTATCACTTTATTTCTGGATCATCAAAGTAGTCTCTGAAATTGTTTCCCTGTTTTCAGACTATATAGTTCTAAACCATCCTACTGATTAATTGCACACTCATATTCTTTGAAACATCAACATTTTATTGTGCCCATATATAGGACTGTTGACAATACTGACTCCATCTTTGGCCTTCCATCTTGTTCATGTTTGCTCAGTGATGTCTCTTGGGGCTACATGTTCCAGACCCCTTGGAGATTAATTTACATGCCTTAGAAATGCCCATCAGAGCCAGAAACAGGGGAGGTTTATTTTGGCCTCCCATGAATCTGTTAGAAATAACATAGTCTTCCCTTTCCTTATGTACAGGTGGTGCCACAAGATCTAATTAAGGGTTAGCTGTCAGGTGCATGCAAGTCCTTTAAGGTACATGCGAACACCTTGATCTCACTACTGTCTCAACCCACAGCCCTTCTGTGTATCCCCTCACTCTATAGAATCTGTGGACTGAGGTCTGGATTTTGTGGAGAAATAACTATGCAGCTGCTGTGGATTGTCCTCCACCCGATCATCCCTGTCGTAAGTTAACAGAAAGAAACTCTATGTAAACTGTATGGAGTGGCCTGCTTCTGGTCTCAAAGTGCCTTCTCAGTTTGGTGAATACTTCACTGTCTCTCTTCCACCTTCTAACACCATATTTAATAGCCTTTTATTACTTCTTGGATAAAAATCTACATTCTATTTATTATGAAAAGTTCTCTATAATGGTGCTCTTTATCTATCCATCCTCATGCCCCACCATAACCCTGTCAATTCACCGTCACTTCTAGCCCAATGCCAAACATCCTCCCTTGTTATTAGTGTTTTATATTTCATCTAATATTTATCTATTATTTATATTTCACTTAATTTCTTCACAGTTAACTCAAGTCCCTCCATCTTCATAATTCCCTGACTACTCTAGTCAGGGAACATAAAAAGTTACTGCAGAAGGAACATGGTCAATAATATTGTAATAACATTGTTTGGTGATAGATGGGGACTACATTTATCATGATGAGCACTGAGTAATGTGTAAAATTGTTGGATCATTATACTGTACATCTGAAACTAATATAACACTGTATGTTAAATGTAATTGAATTTGAAAAATAAAATAAAAGGTAATAAGAAATGTAAAGGGGTGAAGAAAGATATACTATGTGTGTAAGTCTGCTCAGGCTGCTGTAACAACATAGCAGAGACCAGGTGGCTTAAACAACAGAAATGTGTTACTCAATAGTTCCAGAGGCTGAGAAATCCAAGTTCGAGGTATCAGCAAAGTAGGTTTCAATCTGAGGCCTCTTCCCTTGGTTTGTAGGCAGCTACTACCTTACCTTCATGATCTACCCAGAATCATAACTTTTGATAACTTCCATTGCTACAAGCCCATTATCATCTCTCATGCATTGCTCCTAGAGTGCCTTATGGGTCTTTCTGCCCTTCTCCCCCTACACTCTATCCTCAACACAGCATGTCACTGTGATACCACAGGAGATCTCTTCACAAACTTGGCTCCAGGATGCTGGGCAATCTGGCCCCTCTTCCATCTCTTCAGTCTCATCCACTTGTCCCCTCTGCTTTGGTTATGAGAATTTTCCACCACTTCACACACACACACACACACACACACACACACACATCACATGTACTCTGCCGCAGGAACTTTATTGTTATGGTTCTTTCCTGGAATTCTCTTCTGCCAAATGTCTGCCTGACTTTCTTCTCACCTTCTTCAGGTTTTGGCTGGAGTGTCATCTTCTTAGTGACATCGACATACTTAGAAGTTGACTCTCCGTCCTCCTTCCCTTCATTATATTCTCCATAGAACTTATAAATATATAAGATACCAGGTCTCATACTGTACCTTTTGGTTTTTACCTGTTTCTTCTTGCTAGGATATAAGCCCGTTAAAGTGAGGTTTTATTTTATTCATTTATTTACTTACTGGTCTATTTTGTTCAGTGTTTTCTCCTCATTACCTGTCACTTAAGAGGCTTAATAAATTTGTGTAAAATAAATAAAGGGCACATTTGCCTTTGTGGATGTCTCCCATTGTATTGTAGTAGGGAGGTCAGGGACCATAGAACATTTATCCTTTCCTCTGCTCTCTGCCCCACTGGACATGAGGGCATATAATATGTATTCAGCGACTGGGGATTTGTGTGTGTCTGTGTGTGTGCACGGTGCACACAACTAGTGAGTGTTAAAGCTGAGAATGGGACCTGTGTCTTCTAAATTTGGTCTCTCCATGGCTGTTCCCTTCTTATGACAATATATCTCAGTTTCAGAAGAATCTGGCTGAAGAGGCCTGAGTGTTGTCCTTTACTTTTTAAAATTTACTATCTCATTCGTGCTTATTTCCTGACTAGCAAAAATATATTTAATGCTTGATTTACACACAAGAACTATGTGATATGGTGGTAGAATATTGTAATACATTTGGTGAAATTTAAGCAAAAGACAGAGTACATTATTGCAATATAGCCCAGTTGTTTACCACAGTAATGATGATATATCCTCTTTAACAGGTATGAAATGCCTTTTTACCTGGCAATGTCCCTAGCTTTGAAGATTGAATGAAAAATATGTGCCAACTTCCTATTCTATACATTATTTTGACCACCTTGCGCCTTTTCCCAAGAGCGTTTGAATTTTCTGATGGTCACTTTTGCTAGGAAAATATTCTTGTGTGTTACAATTCTCTTCATGAACTAAAAAGCTATGAGAAGTGCTGCACACATACAAAAAACAAGCAGGGAAAGTGTAACTTCTTTGATTAGGCTTTTTCCTTACTTATCTCAGCTGAGGCTTAATTTAATATCTATTCTCTCTGTTTTATACTCTTGCTGTCTCCTGGGAGAAACTACTGCTTCTTACAGCACAGGTTTTTATAGTTTGATTTATCTATCATTTTTCTTCAGTATTTACCAAATAAATACAATGTTTCACAGCTTTACACTCCATGGCAAGAATGTTCTAAATCTTTCCCTAGTTTCTGTAAAATCTTTGACAGCATATTCTTACCACTTTTTCCTGTTCAAAAATTATAGCAATCAGAGGGCAAAGAAATACTTGTTTTTCCCTTAGGAGAATGGAGTGAGTAATCATAATAAAGAGTTTTCAAGATTATTCAACATTCCTTTCAAGAATCCTCACCTTATTGTAATTTTACTGCTACTACTATGGTTAATTCCCTTACCTTTGTAACTGTTAGTTACCATTATTGAGCTGACTTACTTGCATATCTTCTTGAATCCTCAAACTCTACTATGAAATGGGTCCTATTTATTAATTACTTATTCCATTTTATGGAATAGGAAACTGAGATTCACAGTGGTTAGATAATGTTCTTGAGGTCACAGAGCTACTGAAGGCTGGTATTAGGATTTGAACCCAGGCCCATCTGCTTTGTCTTCAAATGTGAAGTATGAAACTCATGACACTGCTGTGAAGTCTATAACCTAAATAACTGAGCTCTTCCCTAGCATAATGAACATATTTTAGCACTCCATTAAAGAAATTCCAATATAATTCAAATTAATTCAAAGTGCTATGTCACCATTTTGTTCTTATATTAAAATATTAAGAAAATAAAAAAACTATAATAAGATTATAAGTGATAATAGGATTCTATATGTTTTAAATTATAATGATAAATGAAGGCAATTCAGTGAATTTTCTGAGGATAAAATAACACAAACAACAAAGATTCGTTTTGAAATCTAATCTTTATCATAGGATATTGTATGAACTACTAGGTTTATAAATTAATAAATATGAGGAAAAATTAATTGTGTGTTAGGTCAAAAGAGGAGATCCTTCCCTGAATTGGTTTTGAAAATGATTAGATGGAAGAAAAGAATAAAATTTTACAGCACTTTTTGCATGGCAGGCATATTTTTTTTAGCAAGCATATTTCTTATTACATACTTAATTTCCTGACAAAAGACTTTTGAAGTGGGCATTTTATCCTAGTCTTAAAGATGGGGAAACTGATACTCAGAGAGAGAAAATAATTTCTTTAGTGTCCAAGCTGATAATTGTAGAGCTGGGATGTGGCCCCGAGATTCCCTTGGTATTAGTCCACTTGATTCTCTGGGTCCATGTTGCTACACATTGAGTCTCTGAGAAAGAATGTGTATGTGGCAGGGAGTGGGGGCTGGGGTGGTGGTGGTGGTGAAATCAAACAGGTTGCCCTAGGGAACTTAGGTAGGTAAGTCCTTGTAGGCCATTAAGAGTTTGACCTTCCTTTGAATAAAATGGGAATATCCTGGAGGCTTTTGTGTAGAAACCCAAAACAATCTGGCAGAGATTAACAGCATGACTGTGACTATTCTCTTAAAAATAGACTTTAGGTTAATAAGGATTGATGCAGTGAGAACAATTAGGGACTAATGCAGTATTTCCTGCAGAGAATCTGATTTCAATCATATTTAAAAGATAGAACCAATAAAATTTGCTAATGGATTGGATGAATATTCCTACTATCAGGCTATGAAAAATATTATGGGGGCGTCTGGATGGCTCCGTCAGTTAAGCATCTGCCTTTGGCTCGGGTCATGATCCCAGGGTCCTGGGATCAAGCCCCGCATTAGGCTCCCTGCTCAGTGGAAAGCTTGCTTTTCTCTCTCCCTCTGCTGCTCCCCCTTGCTTGTGTGCTCACTCTCGCTCTCTCTCTCAAATAAATAAAATCTTAAAAAAAAAAAAAAAAGAAAAATATTATGTATCTTCTTTGCCTTCTCTTTCCCCATAAACCAATTGCACCTTTGTCACAGTCAGATGTGCATCTTAGAAAGAATACTGGGGAGAAAGTATGAGATGATAATATGACTAGAGACAAGGAGACCAGAAAGAAGTCTGTTGCACTTATCCTAATGATAGACTATGGTGGCTTGACCTAAGGGAGAGATGGAGACAGAAATACATCTGTAGAGTTAGGATAGGAATAAGTGACTGATTGGTATCAAAGCACAGACAAGAAGAATGATTCATAGCTTTTTGACTTAAACAAGGGATGATGATGCCATTCTAAAATAAAGAATCACAGGAGACAGAGAATAGGTTGAATGTGGAAGTTACGGGAAGATAATATGAATTCACCTTTGGACACACTGTATTCAGGGTTCTTGTTGGGGATCCGGGTGGTTTTTCAGGAGAGAGTGGGTTTCATGAGTGTGGGCTCAGAGGAGACATCAAGGCTCGTGCAGAGTCAGGCTCATCATTGTATAGGTAATAAGAGCTATGAGAATAGTTGAGACTATAAGAAGGTTTAGAATGTTTAGAATGAAAAGAACAAAGATTTGAGAATAGAACTAAGAAGAATACGTCCATTAAAGGAGTGGGTTCAAGCAAAGCCGTCCATGAAATATGATAAAAAAAAAGAATGGTTAGAAGGTGGGGCAAATTTATGAAGGTTAAATGTGGGGATGCCCAGGGAATAGGAGTGTGTGGTCAACAGTCTCATTGTTGGCAACTGTCAGAGTAAATCAAGGATTGGAAGTAAGCGGAATTAGCAACATAGAACTAATTTCAATGGTGAGAAGGAACTATATTACTGTAGTTTGCCTGTTGGCCTGTTCACTAGACACAAAGCTCCTATAGCATGGTGCTGTGTTCTTGAGTCTGGCCAATTCCTATTCCTTTCCTCTACCTCATGGCATCTCACACAGTGGAGATTTGGAATTTCACTGTCCATCTGAAATGGTGATTTACACTATAACAATAAATCATGGGTTCTATGTTGTATACGCTATGCCCTTTATGCCTCTTAAAAAATATTTTCCTCAATTAATTTCCACTGCGAGACTTAAAACAATTGGACTATATAGCATCTTGAATTGCTTTTGTCATTTCCTGCTTAATTATAGATGTCTCATCTTATTTTTAGTGCCACTAAGAATTACTATCTTTGGGAGCTAATTGCTATAGAGTCACAGAGTGTCGGTTATTTGTGACTTGTACAATCTATGCTGATGACTATACAACTTACATCCAAGGAATGCCACATTCCACAGTGTGCTGTGTTGGATAACAAGATCATTTTAAACTGAATTCCAAGTTCTCTAAACTTCACCTCTAATATATCTGGATGTGAATACCCTAATTTGTGAGCTACATAACTCCTTTGTTCCCCTGCAATAGATGTTGTATTAAGATGTCCTTCATACCCCAAAGACAGTGTTCTTTCCCTATAAAGCACCCCATTATACCCGAGAGCAGTGTAGGGCTTTTTGTAGCCTCACTCAGAACTCCATTCATGCCCTCTCTAATAAAGGCCTCTTTGTAACATGCACATTAGTAGAACTCCCTCAAATCTCAGGTTCTCTGGAAGAACTCTAAAGAAAAGAAAGGGGAATGTTAGAATACGTACTTGGTGCAAATATAAATAAAAGATTGATCGGTTCAAGATCTTTTTTCCTTTGCAATAGTGCCAATGAGATGAAGAATTTGTGTGTCTGTTTTCATCACATTGTTCTGATGGTAGCGCCTCTCTTTTTGGCCTGCTTTATTGGTGTTTACCTACTTATTTTTTATGCCTTCCACCTTTGGCCTTGCTTTTTCAATGCAAGAAACTTATGCATACCCAGAGACCAAACATTTCCATAAGCTGCATTTTATCAAATAAAACATTTGTACAAATAAAAAGAGTTTTGGATTTTGGAGTAAAGTTTCTTATCCTTACCTATGTAACATTGCATAGGAGATTAAGTTTGACTTTGAAAGCAAAAACATTTTCCCCCAATTTTGTGTAATACCTAATTTGATTCTTTGTCTTTTTTTTTTTTTTTCTATTTGGGAAAGAAAGAAAGAGAAAGAAAGAGAGAGGAAGAAAGAAATCACAGTGGAAGAAAGTCAGACCAGAGATTATATTAGGCTGAGGCAAATGGTATTCACCTTTTATAGTCCCTATGTTTTATAATGAAGATACTTCATTGAAACAATGATGCATACTTCAAGGGTCCCCTGGAGAGCTGTGAATCCTGTTTGGAGAGATTCATGAATATGTGCATTAGCACAATCCAACTGGAACTTGCCCTTAAAAACGAACCACAAGAGAAGCTGATCAGTTTCTGCTTATGTATATAATCAGAAGGTTATCATATTATCTCCCTCTCCACGGGAAAAGCAGATGCGTATTTTTCTACCACCTTAAGATGAGAAATGCCAAAGGAAACAACAATTTTTCCCCCCTCTGTGATGTTCATTATGTGAAACCCCATAGAGACCTTTTAATACTGGGTAAAAAGAGCAGAAAATGAATAGAGGCTCAATTTTTCAAAATGAACTTTAGTTTTTGCATAAGATGAATTGTAGAACAAGCCTTCAAAATACACATTTCTGCTTTAATTTGCTGAAGGGCACTAATAAACCTGCATCAACTTCAAATATTGCTAGAAATTGCATATATGAGATGTCTATTTCAGAGTCAAAGCTCACAGCAAGGTACATGAAACTCTGTGTCTTAAAGATGAATGTGGGGCACATAACAGATTTTGAAGTAATAGTTGATTTAAAGTACAAAGAATTCCATGAAAAATATTTCTAACCAGCAGTTGGTGACCAAATTTCAGTAAATATGGCAGACCACCACTAAGTTAGCAACAAAAGAGAAAAATTGTTGTTACCTAAGTACCGAATGTTGTTAAATTACCATCTTTGATGGCGTGCGGACCAGAAATCTCATTACCGAATGTAAATAAATTTGAAGTTTTTCTCCAGATCTGGGAAAAAATTTCCTTAGACAAGACCTTATGTAATTTGTGATGCATAGTTATTCTTACTTTAAGTCCTGTGCTCTGAGTTCAACCATGTCAGTGTTTGCAGCATGTTGTGCAAACATAGAGGAGAGTAATCACTGTCTCAAGAAGAAGAGTACAATTATATTAATGTGAAAAACTACTTAATTCCTGTCTAGCAATTTCTTTTTTAACTGGTCAGTGAGTCATTACTTAGGCATCTGATAATGAATTGCCAGAAATTGTTTCAATTTATCATTTTTTTGGTCCCTGTGTTCATGGAGAAAACAGTATTTGAACTCATCCAGTATTGTTCTCAAACCTCTGGATTCAAAGCTTCCTGGACATCTTAGGCTCTCCAAATGTGATTTGAGAGTCAGCACCATTCTTAGTATGCAGCATAGGGCCAAGGGAACATTGTTAATTTGAGAGGGTACAATGGTGTAGTCATGCATTTAAATTATTTCTAACTTTTCACCAGAAGTCGTATTCATGTTTTGGAAAATTAGTACTTAGCCAAGCTCCGAGGAAGAAAGCATTTTATTTAGTAATAGTTCAAATAATGCAGTAAAAATGTCTCTCTGTGCATTTGAACTGGCCCGGGTGGCCTGATTCAGTATTTTGCCCATTTCCTTGGCTGTTCTAGCTTCACACACACACACAAAGAAATTGTACAAAACACTTAGCACTATTTTTTCATAGCTGGTAGTGGGGCTTTCACTGCACAAAGGCAAGGAAAAATTATTTGGAAAGGTGAACAGGTTTTTTAGAAAAACTGAAAAACTCTCCTCATATGTTTTAGACTCAGCTTTCTGTCCCTTTCCTGTATGTTTTAATCTAGTTACTAGAATCCCTGAAAGAACTATGCTTTCTAATGTTAAATGCTGGATGTGATCACCCATGATGGCCTTTAAAAAAAAAAATTTCATAAAGAATGGTGTTAAGAGAAAGACTGCTATTTACTGACAGTTTTCTTTTTGTGCCTATGCATATAAAATCTATTTATATCTATCTACCTCTCTATTCCCAAACTACCTCGGAATTTACGTATGCAGTACAGAAAATGTGGCTTTGAGCTCTTTTTGCAAATAGATCCTATCATAGGATCTTAGAAGTTTTATCTTGTGCAAAAAGGCAGTTTTCACCAGCGACACAGCCATCTGTTTAGTGAAAACAGAGCCAGCTAGTGAATTGCAGCTTGTGTGTGTGTGTGTGTGTGTATGTGTGTGTGTGTGTGTAGGCGAGGTGGTGGTGAGGGAGTAGAAGGTCAAAGGGTAAATTCCAATTGCTGTGACATATTTTTATGAGCTGAATCATACCCAGCTTTTAGCCTTGAAAGGGGAAGAGGATCTTAGAAAGGGAAGTAACATGAATGGGCAGGTCAGGAAAATCCTCAAGAAGTGCTCTTCCAAATTAGCAGTTAATTGCTCCCCAACTTGCCACATTCATGCATTTGAATTTTATTTTATTGTCCCAAGACTTGAAAAGATCCGTGTTCTCTTGAACGAATCCCAGTAAAATCTGGATTGCAAAAGTCGAAGTTATCTTGGAGAATTTACTTCCCTTTTATACCTTTGGTATTTTTCTCCTTGTTGGAGGGGTGAGGGGTGAAGCATCCTTGAAAGTCAGAGAGGAGGAGGAGACTGTGCGGGGAGTTCGTTCCCAGCCCAGGGCTGACAAAGCATTGCTGCAGCATGAAGGAAAATGCTAACCAGAGCGGGGAGAAAAAGACAGGAGGGGCCCCAGGAACCAAGCTTTGTTAGAAGCCTGAACCACCCCACCCTAGCCTCCTTTCCCCGCGCCCTTGCTCTCTGGCAAATGTGGAGGCTATTTTCTGCTTTTTACAAGAGGTACTGCCAGGAGGGGAAAAAAAAAAAAAAGGACAGAAAAAAAGCGGGGGGTGTGAGATGAGGGGGTAGGGAAGCTGATGCTGAAATCAAGGAAGACAGCAGAAGGGTCAAGGCAGAAACAGCTGCCGTGGCCGGCCCAGCACCGGCCATCACCGTCCCGGCGGCGCGGCGACAGCCCGAGTGGCAACAGCTGGGGGGAGGCCCGGCTTCTCGGCCGCGCCGCCCGCACCGGGGCTCGGGCTGGGGGGTCCCTATCGCTCCCATCTTCTGAGCCAGCACATTCCTCTCATTCCTTCACTCGCGCCTTCTCAGCGTCAGCTGACCGGCTGCTCCCTCCCTGGCTTGGGGACCGGCGGAGCTGGTTTTCTTTCTCCGCGCTGCGCGGGAAGGACACCCGGATTTGTTCTACTAGGGGTCCCTGCGGCTTCAGGACTTCGCGGAGCCAGTGCGGCCTGGGCCGCGCCCGCGTCCGCCTCCCCGCTGGCTCCTCAAACCCTAAGGCAGTTCTTTGCTGAGGTTGCCAGGGGCCAAACAGGACCTTCATTTTCAAAGTTGGTGGGGATAAACCCAGCATAACTTGAGCAGGTGACCAGCTCCAAGGCGCGGAAAGAAGATGAACAAATTAGGCAATTCCAGTATTATCGGAGACAGCATTATGACCCTTTTTGCTGTAAAATGAACATAAATGTAGCTACAGATTGAATGAAGTTATAGGCCATAAAAGGGCAGGAGAGAAAAAGGAAGAGATAATAGGCACTGTCCATTTGAGCCCGTTACACTTACTGTTTCAAATCTATTCAGACAGTGTTAGTGGCAAATACATAGTTTACCGGCAATAATAAATGAGGGACGGAGTGAAGATAAATACCACGGAGCGCTGCAGTGCATTTAGAGTAGTGACAATTGCTGTTTATTTGCTTTTCATTTGTGAAAATTACACAGGCCAAGGTTATATGTGAGACACATCGTTATATTGTTCTTTCTCATATTTTGGGGAGTCAGGGGGAGTGGAAACATTCCAGTTTATTTTCTTTATCTAGATAAACTAAAAAAAAAATCAATAAACCTTTTTTAGTATGGATTTCTGTCTTCTATTAAACACTCAAGCAAAACAAATTGTACATTTTTTTGGCATTTATAGCCAATCTGTTTGCCTTCATTAAGCCTACCCCATATAATCATTAAATGCTGCCTAAAAGTTTAAAATGTTTCGCATATATGAACTTTAACTCAGCCACGGAATAATGTATTTCTTTATACACTTGAGCAGTTACCCATTGAAGATTTCAGGCACATCGTTCACTTGATGGAAAATTAAAGAAATTTATTTTGTGTTTTTAAGTAGAAGCTCCTTAAGGGCAGAACTGGGGATTTCTCCATAGTCTGGAAACTACCAGCCTCACAATTAGTCTCAAGTAGGTGCATTTCCATTTGGAAAAAACAAATAAGCCAAACTTCAAATTTCAACTTGTACACTTGTGGTAATTGGTTTCAACTAAATGGAGAAATGAATTTTTTTTTTTTTTTTTTTTTTTTTTTAGGAGTGAAAGAACTTCGGGCCTTTAATTAGAAGATGTAATTATTTGATGTGGTGACAAAAGTATATACAGGTGATAATTGTTTATTTTGAAATTTTTTAAATGCATTACATTTTATTTTTTGTTTCTTTGAAATGGAGTGGAATAATTAAAAATAAGATCGCATTTGTCACATAAATGAAGGTGATCAAAATATTCATTTGTATTAGAAAAACAATTATACTACCTTTTGATAAATTATTTTACATAAATTTCAACAACATGATGTAGCATTTTACAAATACCTGAAAAGAATTTTCTTAAGGACAACTAAGAGAAATGACTATCAGAATACTATTTTTCCATGTGAAATTGAAGGAATTTTTTTTACAAAAATGATATGTGAGGTTACATGAAAACTAACATTCCATTAAGAATATTCTTTAAGTAGCTTTCAAAAGAGAAAGAAAGATGAAATGTTAATATTTCTATGGTGAGCTGAGCAAACAGAATTTTTATGACTGATTTCATTTGGACATTTTGTAATTTTATAGTGTGATTTTGATGTATTTTTTTGATGTGTCCCTTAACGTGTACATGGGAGTTTGTTCTTCAGTGGCTCTTTTAAATAGAGAAAAATCAATGATTTCTTCATTCATAGATTGATCCTGATTTGCTTGTTATATTATTGTGTCACTGATCTTTTCTAGACACAGTGATATTGCATGAAATTTATATTTCAGTATTTTTATAAAATAACATAAAATGAGAAGGAGATTTCACATAATAAAAACAAACTTTTGCACCACATAGGTAAAAAAAATTCTCATTTAAAATGTACACTAAAATTGCGTTTTATTTCTTTATAGTCAAACAAAAGCTCTCTGAATGAAGGTTCAGGGATTCCTTGGGCTTTGTCTAAATTCAAAGTGCCCTCTACTGTCAAAAACGTGTACTGCTCAGAAAGAGAAAATCCGACAAGTCTGAAATCAAAATCTAGACAGTGAGAGACAGATGGAAGAAAACCAGGATAGGTAACAGCACTGTCACTCAGCTCCGGGACAATTCAGTTTGGAATGTTCCATCAGTAAATAGCCACACGCCCATTCCAAGTTAAAAGTTACATTTAAATCACTTGTAATTTTACAACTGTTGCTTCATGCTTCTTTTCTTTTTTTTTCGCTTTGGTTTTAAAACTGAAATTTCACTTTGGTTCCACTGTATGTTTTCCTATCACGATCTGAACCATGCATGTTATGACTGTCAGACGAAACTTTCAAACGACACATACCCAGATATTTTTATTCTACCTTTGAGGAACATTATTTAGAGTTTCTTTTCATATTTTTCTGTTACAGTATTTTCATTTTTATTATGGATTATGGATACTTAAAAAGGCAAAATATTTATCACCACTCTGACAGAATAATGCTAAGTAATCAGTTGAACCAGACTTTAAAAAATATCATGCAAATAAATAAAGGGTTGCCTATTTTGTTCGCTCTTAAGAAGGTGTTTAAACATTATCAAGACAGTCGTAGCATGCTCTGTGTGTTTGTGTAAGCTTATTATAATCTTTCAATTAAATTCAGTGACCCAAAGAAAATTTTGCCATAAGAAATTCAGGCTATTCCATAATGTTAAGTTGTGTTTTATAATGTACTGCAAAGCAGTGGAACTTGAGGTAGGTGACAGATATAGGTGAAAATTTTAGAAATCGTTACTGAGATGTTTTATTAAAGCTATAGATGGTATTGCAGTATATTCAAAAGAGAGTATTCTGATTGACTTTATTTATGTTTTTTTATAAAATCAATAATTTGAAGTGGGATTAAAGAGGCACTGACATAACTGAGAGGTGGGAAAGCTCACCATTGAAGTGGCCAATATATATAACCGGTCTTGGTTAACTAGCTCTTTGCAGTCTTTGGTCTGTATTTCAAGCAAAAACAAACTAGAGATTTGGATAATTTGGGGGAAGATTTTGTATAAAAATCAAGGGCCATAGCTTTTCTGTCAAATAAACCTAAAAATGGTTTTTCAGTTTAATCAACCACTAGAGATTTTAGGAGCGACTGTTGGAGGAGAAAGCCAGAGAGCTCATGCTTCCAGGGGAGTGGGCCTCAGGCAGCCAGTGTGTTCTTTCTCTGTGCCTCTCGTCTGGTTGGTTTCTGACTTCGCCACATGTCAGCTATCCGTGCTGCCTTCTGTGCATAAGCAGGACATTCAAATAGCACTTCACAATGATGCCTTCCTGATATGAAAGGCTGTATCTATCAGGAGTGCTTGTGTGTCACAAGCAACCAAGTGAATGAACAACTCAACTAACACATGAATAAAAGAGAGGCAAAACTTATCCCCAAGAAGTGGTTCTCTGGTGGTAGAAGTTAGAGGTGATTTGGAGAAGGAGAAGTACTTCAGGGCAAATCTCTCAACCCAAGGGCATACTTGAACCTAATTTTTGTGGAATCGCCATTTCTCTTGATCAGTGTTGTTATTTTCCACTCCTTGAAAAAGAATTGCATTTGTAATATTAATCCTAAATTCCACAAAAACATGCCCACATAAAAAAAGTCTAATACTATGACATACTAGATGACCAACTGAATGTTGTAGGCTTCTGTTTCCTTTGCTTTTTAGAATCCACTCTTTTCTTCTGAATTCAACTTGAGATCATCCAATTTCTAGATAACCTAATCTAAGCTAATTAATAATGGATCCCTTTTCTTTGGCATAAATACTCTTTGCCATTATGAGTCAGTTTGGGAAAACTTTAAATCAAGGGGCTGACATCCTCTAGCCAATGATGAGCTAAGTTAGACCCATGGAACTCCTTCTTCCTGCAAAATGAATTTTGAGGTAAATGTTACAAAGAGGAACAAACAAATAAACAAACAAACATTGGCTCCCTGAAGAGATTGCTCTTTATTTCCTACTTGTCTCCTAGCTTTGGTGGTCTGCACAATAGCCTTCTGATGAATTCCATTTCTCTGCAAGGTAGCTGGTCAGTTTCTTTTGTTTGCAACCAAATAAATCTAATGGACATGATTCATGTCTTTCTCAGTGAGCAACTCATAGATTCATAAGTGATATTCACAGAAAGTTCACAGACTTTCATTTCATGATCTAGAAGCTTAGTTGAAGAGGGGACTTGTCCAATGCCACATAGCATGCTTGTGCAAGAGAGTGCGACTCAGTCCCAAACCTCCTGACAGCCACAGCATTACGCTGAAGCACTGATGAATCACTTCTATTTTCATGATCGGCCGGATTTTATATATGGCTTTGTTGACAGAAATTCTTATCTTTCACATCCTTACAATCTAATACTGAGAACATTGGTTTGGATACAAAAGTGAAAATCGCATATATCATGGAGATTAAACAATTTTAGGAAATGAGATATTACGACAAATTGAAATATTTGTAGTACATGTAGGGCCCTAACATTACACAGTTTGGTACCAGGATTATCTTCCCTAAAAAAAAAATGAAATCTAGTGTATTTAAACGGTGGAGGGGACATATTTGGATTGTATATGTTTATGTAACTATCAATAGCAACTGTCTATTTCCAATTTGATAAGATGCACAACAAAACCCTTCTCTTTTTCTTATGAGAATTGTTGCAGATAGAAGAAAATATAAATTGTGGAAAATTGTCTTTAACACATCAGTAGTGACAAAGCATGCCACAAGCATTTAATAAAGGGATTATTGTGGACTTTCTTCATTCTTGGGAACCAACAGAAAAATCTCAAGGGACAGATCATTAAATCTTCTTCCTCAGTGTTAACTTGGACAACAGCTCAGGAGACATCTCTGAGGGTGCAAGGCACTTATTAGAAGCATGTTTAGGAATCTCTGACTGTTTTTCAAAAACCACTTCTGCAGCAAACAACAGGATAGTTACCAAGCATTTCTGGAAACCATGTATAACTGAGGAGATTCAATTCATTAGAAATATGATAAATTATAAATGGTAAAGGCTGAAAAAGGGTAAGTTGTGGGGGAAATATAAATTAAATATGAGAAGTATAATGTAACCATGAGAGATCACTTGGTATATATTATTTTATTATATTTTATATTATACTTTTTGAGATAAGGCAATTTACCACAGTATTATTTTATGCTTAACTTACTTTACAGAGGAAAAAGCAAAGAAAAATACAGAAACGAAATGTACAAGTGTGTTTTGTCTTACTATTTTTTCTTTTTGCATTATTAAATATTCTCATATTCATAACATAGAACATATTTATGGATTCTTCATTAGCTATAATTAATTCCCATTACTTTTTTCTTCCTGAAAGGGATTATTACTAAAACCATGATTTTTCTCCCAAATCTTTATCTTTCCTTGACCCAGCACTTTAATTTTTTTTTTCTAATGGATTTCAAGTAATAAATACAGTGTCTTTCATTTGTGTACCGATTCAGACTTAGTATTTTATAGTCAAACTTTTATTTGCTTCTCCTAAAGGCTCTCTTTCATAGTTGGCAGGTACTTTACTGATGGGTAATTTATTTGTTTGACTTTTTAAAAAATAAGGTTCAGTTATTAGCTCAAGATAACCCATATATTAGGAGATTAAAATAAGTGTAAAGTTCAGATCTTGAGAATCACAACTGGGCACTCATTTATTCACTGCTTTATTAAATCACTCATTTATGTATTTTTCAACAAGTTATTTGTTGAGCATCTATTTATATGAGATTCTCTTGCAAACAGGGGCCATTACTGCATTCTGCCTGAATGGGCTTTCCCTTGCCTAGGGGTAAGACCAGCAAGTTTATGAGGGCAGAAGGCACCTCAGGCTTCAAGGCATCAATTGAGGGTATATGTTTGGATAGATTTGATGACTAATCACTTCTGACTAATTCCCATGAAAAATCTTCTTTATTCCCTTTTTGCCTTTGGAAAATACTGTTTTGGACTTTCCACCTTGGAATCGATGCTTAATATGGTTCCTAACGTCTAGGCCCAATTTTGCTCCAGTCACTGTTAGACTTCCACACCCAGCCCTCAGGAACCAGAGGGTGTGGACACTTCCACTGTGTCCTTCACTACTCCTCATCGCCTCATCGTGCCCCCATCTCTGCCTCATGCATCTTGTCTGGGAGGGGAGTTCTCTGTCTAGAGTCAGACCTTATGGAAATCTGTAATTCTGCACTCCAGAGAATGTCAGCTTCATTTTTATTAATTTTTTTCCTTTTTCCTTTCTCCTCTGTGCTTTTCTGCTTTATTTTTTTTAAAGATTTTATTTATTTATTTAAGAGAGAGAGAGAGAGAGAGAGAGAGACAGTGAGAGAGGGAACACAAGCAAGGGGAGTGGGAGAGGGAGAAGCAGGCCTCCCGCAGAGCAGGGAGCCCGATGTGGGGCTTGATCCCGGGACTCCGGGATCATGACCTGAGCCAAAGGCAGACGCCCAACTGACTGAGCCACCCAGGTGCCCCTGCTTTTCTGCTTTAGCTGCTCTTTTATTTCCTTATTTATAATCCCTCCTTCCACTCACCTCTACCATTAATTATACCATTTATTTGTGGCATTGGACAAGTCACTTAACCTCAATGAATCTGGTTTTGTTATCTGGATAAATAGAAATAACTTTACTTACAGAGCTATGGAGATGATTAAATAATACATTTAAAAGCACCGAACTAAATCCTTTTTACATAGTAATTGTGATTGGTGAGTGCCTTATGAGCATTTGCCTTCCTCGGATTTATGGATAAAACCTGTAGACAAGGGGTCTGTAGAGGGGGAAGCCTGCTTCTCCCTCTCCCACTCTCCCTGCTTGTGTTCCCTCTCTCGCTGTGTCTCTCTCTGTCAAATAAATAAATAAAATCTTTAGGAAAAAAAAAAACAAACAAAAAACCTGTAGACAAATTGTAAACCAACTTGTGAGGTTGTTATAACACGATCAAGACTTCAGTTGATGTAGATGATTTCTCTATTCTATTACATTATTATTTATACCTCACATTTTGGATATTCCTTTGGTGTTGGCTATTGTTATTTTTGTGATTTCTAATTGACCATTTTCTTATACCTTGAAAACATTCAGTAACCAAGTAAAAAGTTGGATGTTTTTTTCCTGTAAACCAAACCTCTAAATTAGAGGACCTAGGCCTCAGTATTCACAATTTATAATACCTGGATAGGATATCTTACCCTATACTCTAAATTCCTTTTATATACTGATAATTATGAAATTTATATCCCTGGCCTGATGTATTCCTTAAACTCCAAACTCATATATCCAACTGTCTATGTGATATCTCTACTTGCATGTCTAATGAGCATCACAAACCTGTACATATAAATCTGAATTAATGATACTTGCCAGAAATCTTCTCCAAGGTTTTATTTTATTTTATTGTATTGGCCTAATAATTATGCAAACACATCGGACCAATTCTTAGACATTTTTCTCATACCTCAATCTAATCTACAAGTAAATGCTCTCAAACTCAATCTTCAAGGATACCCCAAGCCAACCCCTCCAGTGCTACAGGTCTGGTCCAATCCACCTTCCACTTGACCTCTACTCCTATAACACTCCTAGCTGCTATCCTTGAGCTCACTCTTGCTCTTTTGCAGTCTATTCTTCATCTCGCAGCCAGAGGGACAGACTTAAAATGTAAATTAAATCATGTTCCTCCCCTACATAAAACTTTTCAAAAGCTTCTTTTATTTAAAATAAAATTCACAGTTTTTATGATGGCTTAAAAGGATCTATCTACTGAACAGATAATCTAAATTAATGAGAAGAACTGGCCACATCTTCTAACTTATTTCTTACTGCTTTTTCCACTTTTTCCCACTGACTTCATTACAGCTCTTGGAAAACATTTCAGTTAGGGCCGTCATTCTTAACGATTCCCTCTGCCTAAAAGGTGTTTCACCCAGATATGTACATGCCACACGCCTCGGCTTCACTGAAATATACTTTGACTATCCTATATATTTTATTTATGAAGATGTTCACCCTTTGTGTCTTTCTTGCTTCAATCTTGATGTTTCAGGTTTCCTTCCCTTATTATCTCTTTGAAAAACTTTCTTTAGCATCCCTCTTAAAGTAGGTTCTGCGGTGACAAATTCTCTTAGTTTCTCTTCATCACAAAATGTTTTTATTTTGTTTTCATTTCTGAAGGATATTTTCACTGGATATAGAAGTCCAGGTTGACAGATTGTTTCCTCTCACAACTTTCTCAGTGTTGTCCCCATGGTTTAACGGCCTCCATGCCTTCTAATGAGAAATCCACAACAAAATAAATCATCATTCCTTTTTTGTGTTCTTCTTCTCTGGATGCTTTTAAGGTTTTTGTTTTGTTTTGTTTTAAAATTTATCTTGTTTGGAGTTTAGGGTTTGCTGAGCCTTTTGGATCTGTGAATTGATGCTTTCAGCAAATTTGGAAAATTTTCAGCTGTTATTTCTTCAAATATATTTTCTGTACCAATCTATGTCTTCTTTCCTCTCCTCTCTTCCTTTCCTGTCCTACCTAAAGTCTCTCTGCAATTGTCTTCTATCTGCTTTCCTCTTATGACATAACTGTTAAGCCTTTGAATATTGTCTCACAGTCCTGAGGTTCTGTTCACTTTTTAATTTTTTAATTATTTTTTATTTATTTCAATATGTGATAACTTTAATTTGTTCTATCTTCAGGTGTAATAATTCTTTCAATTCTGCCATTGACTCCTCAGTGAATTTTTAATTTTCATTATTGTATTTTTCCAGTTCTAAAATTTTCATGTGGTTCTTTCATGTGGTTTCTATTTCCTTGCTAAGAATGTTTTTATCCATTTGTTTCATGAGTACTTCTTCTTACCTCTTAAATCATTGTTATAAAGGCTACTTTTATGTCTGTGTTTGAGGATTCCAATGCATAAGTCATCCTGCATTTGGCATTGGTTGATTGCCTTTTTCCTTGAGCGATGTTTAGGTTTTCTCAGTTCTATGTATATTGAGTAATGTTGGATTGTGTCCTGAACATTTAGATCTTTCAAATAAGGATATCTATTATGTTATGAGATTCTAGAGTCTGGGAAAATCTGGAGAGGGCTGATCCCTATTTTTTTGAGCAGTCCATCCTGTTAAATACAAACTGCAAGTCTTGACCTTTCTTCTGTGGCCCATGGTCCCAATGTCAATTTAGTTTTCAAAACCTTCATAGTGCTATTCTGGTCTCACCTGATTATACATCAACCAGGGACCAGTCTGGAACCTGTGCAATGATTTACCCTGTACTTTATTTTTTTAAGTCTTTCCTGCATTGATTCCAACTGGTTTCATTCATGTATATCCTACCTTGAGAGTAATCTCAGAACTTAATGCACAGATTCAAAGGGTTCCTTTCTCCAGCTCCCTCCTCTCAGTGATCCCACCCCTACAGTCTGTTTCCTAGAGTTTCCCCTTCCTGACCTTCTGACTAGAAAGCTGGGGTTATAGGTTCCTATGCTGTTCCACGTGTCCCACTACTAGGCCTGCTTTGTGACAAAACAGCAAGACACAGAAGTTTGAGCATCGCCAGTGCTGCCCCTGTTGCTACTGTAGGAGTTGAGTAGTGTTACTGGTTTCTATCTGGAGGTGGGCAGAGAGACTCGAAAGAACTTCACCCTTCACATAATGCTGCCACAGGTGGGGTGGGGGGCATTGCCTCTTTGTTGTTGGCATTTACCCAGAGTGAGACAGACAAAGTCCAGAGTGCTATTCTGCTGCCCTAGTGGGAAGGGGCAGGATGCTGCTTTGTTGTCAGCACTCATCCAGCGAAGGTCAGGGGAAGTCAGAAGGGATTGTCAGTGCTACAACCACAACCATGTGCCAGTGAGGATGTGGAGGGCTGCATGACTGTCCTATCCAAAGTCTCTCTGCAGTTGTCCTCTATCTGCTTATTCTCTGCTTCACAGCATTTATTACTACCAGGTGGGTGTGTGGGATATATGTAACATATATCCTAGTAAACCAACCTGGAGGCGGTGCAATGGCTGGCTATAGCTGGTGTTGTCACCATTTAAAGAGAGGGAAAGAAAAAGAAAAAGAAAGAAGAAAGAAAGAAAGAAAGAAGAAAGAAAGAAAGAAAGAAAGAAAGCAAGAAAGAAAGAAAGAAGAAAGAAAGAAAGAAAGAAAGAAAGAAAGAAAGAAAGAAAGAAAG
>NW_023270377.1:66904121-66965836 GCF_011800145.1 Mirounga leonina
AAGAAAGAAAGAAAGAAAGAAAGAAAGAAAGAAAGAAAGAAAGAAAGAAAGAAAGAAAGAAAGAAAGAAAATGAAAAGAGAATACAAGATCTGCTTGTGTGCCCTGACAGGAAGGTTAGGAGGATCTGCTTTCTCATTTGGGATTTTAGTAAGGATGTGCTCCCTGTTTTCTTTGGGAATTCTGGACAACTGTTTTCTTCCCCATTGAGAATTGAGCGAAACTATTAAGAGGGGATTATGGATTTGGAGTCAAATAAGAAAATTAAAACATAAGGTTTTGGCTATACTGGTAGATCTAAATGGTCTGTGTGGAAGACGATTATGAAAGAATGGATTTTCTGAACAAAAAGCATGCTTATGTTACTGAATGGAGACACTGGAAAAAGAATGTTGCTGAGAAGAGGTAGGCAAGGGCAAAAATGCCACACCATACTTGTGAAAATAAGGGATCACCATTCTCCATACCTGGGCAACCAGACTAAGACTTCTCCACAAGTCTTTTTTTTTTTTTTTTTCTGTGAAAATGCAAACTTAAAAAAATAAATAAGCATTCTCCCTTATAGGAGAGTTTTGAGGTGGTCCTCATATAGTAAGACTGCACATATCTAGTTTTTAGCAATTAAAGGATGACAAAAATGCATTTTTAAAACATTATAATGGGGGGTTGGCTACCCCTTTGTTTTCTTTCTACTCTCTGCTGTCCATTTCTGAAGCTGTACTGGTTTCCTAGGAGACTATTAAGGAATGAAACTTGATTGGCTATATTGGCAGAAAGAGTATTGGTGTACATTTTGAGAAACATTTACATACCAGCTACACACACAAAAAGAAATGCTTGACACATGGAAGATTTTTTTTTTTAATTGCAGTATGAAAAACCTCTTTGATAAACTAAAATTAGAGATGGAGACAATAACCTAGCAGGTCATCTTGTCAATCACCCTGCCAATTATTCCTTTAAATATTCTCCTCCTTGTCCAGTACAGTTAAATTAATGTCTTTATTCCTTTAGAATAATTTCCCCACTAGACTCTTTCTTTTACCAATTTGCTACATATTCCATATATTTCCTTTTTCGACCAGTCCCTTGCAAGATTATCAAAAGATGAAAAAGATGTACAAAGAATATCTCCCTCAGTATCTCTCTGAACAAGAAGGATACACAAGACAGAGTGACAGCAAACAAACAACAAACACAACTCTACTATTCATGTTATACAATGTTCTGCAAGACTAGAAGCACTAGTTCAACTTATTTAGAGGAAAGTGGAGTAAAGAAGAGGAGAGCATCAAGAGATTGCTAAACAGGAACCACTTTTATTTAAAGCTCACAGATGGGACCAAGGATGCAGTTCTAGCTGGCCCTTAATTTGAAAATATATATAAATAAGTAGGTTTGTTTTTGCAATTTTATTCCAAGATTTGGTACAATATTTTTTTTACTGCTATCTGTAACTATCAACTTCATTCCAAAACATATTTTCAGTTAACAAGAAAAGACTGGCACATTTTTCTTGAGTAAAGAACTTTACCATTTGTTGGTAGGTATATTGTTTTCAAGGGAAAAATGCAAAACAAAAATAAAACAAAACAAAAAACTAGTTAAGGAAAATTTTCTCTATGGCTTGATCTTAAAACTGGTTTCTATAAAATATTTTAGGAACGTTTTCTGCTGTGTACATTTTCCTAGCTTAAATCAGTTTTTTTTTAATTTTTTTATTTAAATCAGTTTTTAAATTTAGTTCAGCAATTATTTGAGAGAAATTGATGTTTCTTGCACTGATCTAAATGCAAAGAAAGGAAAAGGAGGGCTCTAAGATAGCATCTGACTCAGAGGAGACTATTGCCTCCTTTGGTAAACAAAAAAGATAAGGGCAGATGTAAAGAAGCATGAGATCAATAGAAAAAACCACCTGCCTATATGATCCTATCATTGTAGCCACACTGCAGTATAGTTACAAGTCCCATTATGTAATATTAAAATAGAGACTAGCAAAAAAAGACAAAATTCTGACTGCAATGGACTTTTTTTTTTTTTTTGACAAAATTAACTTTGGTATTTATGCAGGGATAATAATTTGTATATATTTTGGTGAGGTTTTTTTTTATCAGCATGTTATATTATAAATTCTGTCTTAGAAAATATTCTATTTCTTGGATGTTACTCTTAATGTGGAAATATGAATTAGAGGAAGACTTTTCTAGAGTTGATGTTGAGTTGTAAGATATAAAAGTTTATGTTGCAATCTTGGAGCTGTTCATAAAATAAAATGGGCAGGAGGTGGTGAATTCTCCATCACTGCAGGTATGGAGGAAGGGAATGAAAGACCACCTGTTGAGAATGTTGTAAAGGTATTTCAGGCCTTTGATAATGGTTGGAATGGATGATCCCTGATGTCCTTTCAAAATTTACGACTTTATGAGTCTATGATAGTCTATGACATCTCTCTTTCTCTCTCTCTCTCATATATATATGGCATTCAAATAGTTTTTTTTTTTTTTTATTGTGGTCTGGGATAGTCTAGGAAATCTTAAGCAAATATGAAACATAGGCTATGTTTTGAATAATGGGTAGGATTTAGGTAAGCAGAAGAGTAGAGTAATCTCATTATAATGAGAAAATAAGAAAGAAAAAGAAAGAGGGATAAGCACAAATGAGCTTGGTATTTTGGGGAACAATGAAAATTTTGGCCTGACCAGAATATAAGATTGTGGAGATAACAAAGGTATAGAGGCAGATCTATTTGCAAAGGGCTTTCAGTACTAGAAACTGGTCAGGGAAGTTTTTATCTCACTTAGATATTATAGAACTTCTAGATTTTTGTCGATTAGAATAACCTGTTGATACATGTGTTTTAGTGAGATAAAGCTGGCATTGTTATATTGAAGAAGGAGGAATAAAATATGTAGATAGCTTGGGCATTAGTAGATGAGAACCTAGTCTGGGAGAGTGCCAGTAAGAACGGTCTTTGTACAAATAATTATCTAAAAACTATTCTATTTATATTTACTGATCCAGATAGATATAAACTATTATTCTAATGTAGAATGAAATAATACAAAGGTGAACATAAATTGTATAGCAACAGCTAAAGATAATCTTTATAGCATGTATAGCATGTGATATTTTATAGTATATTTTTATAGCGCATATAGACAGACAAACAGGAAAGAGGGAGAGAGAGGGAGAGAGACAGAGACAGAGAGATGGATTTTAAGGAATTAACTCATGCAATTCTGGCAGTTTGAAGGTCTGAAATTCATAGGACAGTCTAACAGGCTGGAGACTCACGTTAAGAGCTGATATAACAGGGGCACCTGGGTGGCTCAGTCGTTTAGCGTCTGCCTTCGGCTCAAGTCATGATCCCAGGGTCCTGGGATCGAGCCCCGCATCGGGCTCCCTGCTCCACAGGAAGCCTGCTTTTCCCTCTCCCACTCCCCCTGCTTGCGTTCCCTCTCTCACTGTGTCTCTCTCTGTCAATTAATAAATTCTTTAAAAAAAAAAAAGAGTTGATATAACAGTCTTGAGTCCAAATTCTGCAGGGCAGTAGGCTTGAAACTATATTGGACTCTTGAAGAGAATTCCTTCTTCCTCTGGAAACCTCTGCTTTTTGCTTTTAAGGCCTTCAACTGATTGGATAAGGCTCACCCATATTATAGAGGATAATCTGGTTTTCTCAAAATCTACTCATTTAAATGTTAATCCCATCTAAAAAATACCCTTATCACAACCTCTAGACTGGTATTTGACCAAACAAACTTGGCACCATAGCCTAGCCAAGTTAACATATAAAATTAACCATCACAGCATGTAATATATATACAAGAAGTGAATTGGTACTTTGGCTTCGATGGACAACCATATTTGTACAGTTCCACACACAGGTAAGTATATAGTTGATTACTTCTTAGAAAGAACTGTAGAGAAGACATATGATTGGTGGGACAGTCTGATTTCTTTAACCATCCACCAGTCTAGTTCACTAAGATATAACTTCTGATAGCTTGATTTGTTGTTAACAATATCAGATGAAGCCCAAAATAATCCTTTTAATCTTGCTTTTTACGTCATGTGCAATAACAGGAACCTACTACCCACTTCACGAGAAAGAAAACAACTAAATTCTGAATGGAGCACTGGGTGTTATGCACAAACAATGAATCATGGAACACTACATCAAAAACTAATGATGTAATGTATGGTGATTAACATAACATAATAAAATTTTTAAAAAGACAAAAAAAATTTATAGTGCAGTGTATCTAAGAATGTAAGCTTTCTGAAGACAGACACGTTCCATGTTTTATTTTGCTATACCTCAGTGCCTACAATAGTGCCCAATAACTGATAAGTAAGTACTCAATAAGTGTTAAACAAAGGACTACCTGTAAGTTAATCTGTACACTTGAAATTTTGATTCATGTGGGTCAATGGCCTTCTAAGAAGCTCCATCAATTTAGTATCTATCACACACAACTACATATGAAAATACCTGTTTTCTCACACTCGCGTTAACATTGGATATTATAAATATATGCATATGTTTAGTTTTTGCTAATCTAATGGGAAAAAACAAAACAAAACAAAAAGCTGTTACCTAAATAATGAACTTGCTAATTAATGAAGTGACTTACATGCTTTTAAAGTATTTATTGACCATTACAGTCTTTTCAATATACTTTCTGTTTTTTATTGTTGTTTTTACTCATTTATAGAAATTCGTTACAAATTCTGGAGAGTAATAATTTTTCCAATATATAATACATTTATTTTTCATAAACTTTCAATGCTATCCTTTAGTGTATGGTCATTTAAAATGTCATAAAATAAAATTCATTAATACTCAAAGAAAACAACTAAATTCTCCCTTCTGATAATTTTCTCTATACCCTGTGTCTTGGAGAGAGGGAAGGGGAAAGAAGATAACATTGGTCTTTTCAGTATTCTACCTCATGGTAATTTGAAAAGCCATGTTAATAGTGCTTTTTTCCATCATGCCTTCTGATTATTTTTCCTTTCTTTATTGAATTCCATCTCTGTTATATACCCTCATAAACCTTCTCTTATATATTTTTAGTCCTTTCCAAGTTTCTTTATCTTTATAATTATATGATTTAATGTAATTAGCAATGTACTGATAGCTAAAGAGTTGGAATGGCTTGTTCTGATTATTCAAAAGAAGAAAAAAAGAAAGACTTTTTTGGCTAAAAGTTAAATTCATTTGTATTCTTCTCCAGGGACTCCATTATAGAAGAAATTGAGAAGAAAAATAGAGAATGAGTTTGGCATATGAAGAAGTAATTAAAGTATTTCAGCTTTAGGGCACCTGGGTGGCTCAGTCATTAAGCGTCTGCCTTGGGCTCTGGTCATGATCCCGAGGTCCTGGGATCGAGCCCCGCATCAGGCTCTCTGCTCAGCAGGAAGCCTGCTTCTCCCACTCCCACTCCCCCTGCTTGTGTGCCCTCTCTCACTATCTCTCTCTCTCTGTCAAACAAATAAATAAATTTAAAAAAAAAGTATTTCAGCTTTAAAAAAAAATCAAATCAGCACAGCTAGTGGGCTAGTGGGTTATGCTCTAAAGATACATCTTAGGCAAATGGTCTGGGGCATATGACTTCTCCTTAAATGTAACCGGAATGAGTTTTCACAAGAAAAAAAGCAGAAAGGGAACAGAAGTGGCAGTATTAAATTTAGTGACTTCTGAGCAGAGACAATAATTTAATTTTAAAGTAAAATTAGCCAATGTGGAATAAAATTTGACATTACCTAATAAGATACACAGCCTTGAAGGAAGCATTCAATTTGTAATAATACTCAGAGAAAATGTTCAGTGGGAAAGAATGTTCAAGGAGAAAATTTTGGTAATGGGGTGACCTAGAAAGAAGGCCAATAAACAAGTTATGAAAGAAATATTGCTGACAGAGTAAGAAGGCAAGCAAGATATAGTCTGCTAAGAAAAACAACAAACAACTAGAAACAAAAATGTCCAGTCAAGTTCACTTCCTTAGAAATTCATTCACCGAGACTTGATAGTACAATGGTCTTGGTAAGGACTCGGTAAGGGCTAGTGCCCCCAACCCCAAACACAACAGCATTCCAAGTCGTTTTACAATTATGGTTAAAAAAAAATAAGCAAAGCAAAGTTAATCAGATTATTTACCTATACCACAGAGAGGATGTAAGGATTAATGAGTTAATTATTGTGAAATATTAAAACACTTTGGGAATATCTGAATGAAAAATGGAAATAATTATTTATGGCTTTGCTAGAATGTCTCAGTAATCATGATTACTTTTTAGTATGGACTCTTTCCTTTCTACTTATCTTATGGTTTCCAGTAAAAATTAAATCTGTGGCATAATTTGGCACCAGAACAAATATTTGATAGAGCAAAATTATCTAGATAAAATAATGCTAAAAATAATATGCCATTGATTCTCTTCTGATAAATGATCATTTTCTACTATGAACCTAGTAATTTTCTTATCTAAGATTATGTTTAAATGATTAGACAGGGAATATATAGATTAGTACATGCCTCCTGAAATGGGATACATTTATGGGCATTTAGTTATTAGTTTCTCCTTCAGACATGCTTAAAAACAGTTTGAGACAATTTGATGAAAAAAAATAATTGAACGAAAATGAGTAACAATTACTAAACTTACAAAAATGTCGTATCCTTGGCATTTGTTGAGTTGAATGCAATAGGAAAAGACAAGTTAAACCTTGACAGATAAAAGGAGAAATAGAGGAGTGCACAGCCATAAAATTTGAGGGTTGGAAAAGATGTGGAGAGGTCATGCAGGTTACCACCCTTCTGGCAGGACCACACTAAAAACTACTAAGCCCGTGAGAATTCAGCCCTAATGTTGAAAACAAGACAAAACAAACTTAGAAACTAAAATCCTCCAGCTTAAGAGATAGATTTGGCTCTCTTTAATTTCTCTTTTTTTTTCCTGGCAATTTTTTAAGATTCCATTCTTGATTTTAGCATGGCTTCTTATGAGGTACTGACTGCCTTGTTGCAAATGTACCAATAATATGCTTATATAAGATTCGTTTCATTGATTAAATAAAACAAAAGCTTTGGGTTTTGAAGAACAGTCCTAGCGTCTCTCTAGTTCACATTGGCTCTTTGATACTCAACTCTGGCAGGTTCTAACAACTTTTTAAAAAATCATTTGATAATATTTTCTAGACAGGGGAGGGGTAGGCATAGGGAGCTTATTAGAAATGCAAAGTCTTGCTCCCTTTCCCAGAGCTTCAAAATCAGGATCTGCCTTTTAACAAGATCCTCAAATGCTTCACATTAGCACTTTCCAGTTGTTGACATGCTGGTCTCGAGGACCTAGATGTCAAAGAGATACTGCAAACACCGCACTCTCCTCCTTGGGTAAGACTGTCTTTTCCCTGCATTCACTGTTCAAGTGAGGAGACTGTATATTCATGGGGGAACTCAAGTCAGAAACCCAGGGACTCTTTCTTGATCCCTTTCTCCTTTTTATCACCCATACACAATATGTTCCCAATCTTGTCATTTTTTATTTTCTAAATATCTCTTTAATATTTCCTCAGTGTATCCCACCCCGCCCCCTGCCCCCTGCCCCCAGCGGTTACTTCCATAAGCCCTATATGTGTCACAGACTTGAACACAATCTTTGAACTTGTCTCACTGCTTTTAATCTAACCTTTCTCTAATTCCATCTCCTTGATCATTCAAGGTATATTTTTAAATTAGATCTGATCACAGCTTGACACACTCAAAAGTATTGTCTTGATTTGTCTTCCACTATAGGAAAAATGTTGTTCATGTAGAACCTTTTAACCAACCTCATCTTCCACAACACCCCAACTTACTCCATGTGCTGTAGTCATACCCAAAGACTTGCAGTTTCCTAAATATGTCATATTTGGTGCCCCTATACTTTGATATACTTTTTCTAGGGACTGAAACGTTCTTCCCCTAACTTATCAAATAGATGCACTGCCACACAGTACCTCAAGACCAGATTCAGGTGAACCTTGCTTTGTAGTACATTCCCCTGGTCACCCCTCCAGGCATTGCTCATTTCACCCTTCCGAACCTCCAGCCCAATTGTACCACACCTCACTGCAGTGCTTTATTTACATCTCTACTCTGATTTGGACTAAATAGCTACAACAGATCATGTATTAAACTTTTTTCTGTCTTTGGTATTGCGTATAGTAGATGCTTAGTAAATTTTGTTGAACTGATACCAAATATAGTCATTAACAATAATGACCATATGAAATAAATGCTATTAATCGAAGTTATTCTCCATATGACCATAAATCACCCATTACTCAAACCAAATCTTTTATGAAATATATTTTGACCTCACTGAATTCCATATGATGGACAACTGGCCCCCCCCCCCCCCCAGGAAGAATTCAGCTTATTGATAGAAATGAAGAGCAATGCAAGAACTGGGTGAGATTGTTTGTGGACTTCGGTTCTAGGGGGGAAAAACACATTAAATCTATTCTAATTTCTGATTTTCCTTAAGACCAGAAAAAATGCAAACACAATAAATCTTTTATGAAAATGTGTGCACAGGTTTTCGTGTAAGTATATATTTTCATTTCTCTTAGATAAATGTTTAAGCTTGTAAAAGGAAAAAATGATAAATTGGATATCGTCACAATTAAAAACTTTTGCTTTGCAAAATCCTATGTGAAGAGGCTGAAATGACAAGCTACAGATTGGGGAAAATATTTGTAACCACATACCGGATAAAAGACTTATGTGTAAAATACATGAGGAGCCCTCAGAACAAAACATTAAAAATCAAACAATCCAATTAGAATATGGGCAAAATACATGAACAGACATTTCACCTAAGAGGATATACAGATGGCAAATAAGCACATGAAAAGATGTTTAACATCATTAACCATTAGGGAAATGCCAATTAAAACCTCAAAGAGATATGACTACACCTGTCAGAATGGCTAAAATAAAAAAAAAAGTAGTAACAACATCAAAAGCTGGTGAGGATGCAGGAAAGCTGGATCACTCCTCCATGGCTGACGGGAACATGAAATTGTACAGCCACTCTGAAGAAGAGTTTGGCAGTTTCTTATAAGGATGAATATCCCTATCAGTTTTTAGAAATAAACTGTAATCATCATATAGAACATTCATGTCAAAAAATGCCATAGATAAAAATAATCTAACTTAATGGATTGACATTGAATTATCTGTGCATTGTAGATGATAGACCATGTTCAGTAAAATAAATCTGATGCACTGGGGGTATTGAAGATGTATTTTAGTTAACATAGAAACCGCAGAACTGAGCACTACAAAGACTGATGGAAATATGGGCATCAGTAATGTAAATGTAAGTGATGGTGTTAGGCAATCTGCAAAGGCTGGGAACATGCTGGATATCACTATAATTATTTATCTTGCAGAGTCATTGTGAGAACCTATTGGGTAATATGTATAAAGTTACTTTGAAAACTGGGAAAGTATTGTAAGCATATTAAATACTAAGTATTATTTTGACACCACTAAATTAAATACCAGTGCATAGAGGTACATTTAAAATCCTGATTTTCCTTGATATGCTCATTAATCTTTGAATCTTTTGTAAACTGGTAATTTTAATCAATTTCTTTTACCTTGATTGGATGAATAGACTAGTATCTATTTTAAAAATATGATCAATTTTCTGTTTATAGTAAATTAGAGTTAACATGAATATTTGAGGTTTTGAAGAATATTAAATTTTTCCCAATATCACCGAGGCCAAGCAATTCTTTAATCTCTCAGATACACTCCTTTCTTTTGACAGCCTTAGCTGCAACCATTGTCATGGCCATCATCCTATCAGAATAACATCTTAGCTACTCACTTTCCTTCTAGCCTCTTTTTCTCAAGTCCATCCTTCCCAAAAGCTGCCGAAAAACTCACTGTGTTAATGGCTTCACAATTTTAAAAAAATCACCATAATAGTAACTATGCCAATACATGAAAAATATATAAATGAAGAGTAAAAAAAGTTTATCATCATTCGTGGATTATAGAATTTATACCAAGATAACCTAAAATAAATAACTAAAAAAAGAAAAAGAGAGAAAGAAAAATCTCCAATTCACTGCTTTTCTATAGGACATATAATGTGAAAGAAAAAGAAAGAAAGAAAGAAAGAAAGAAAGAAAGAAAGAAAGAAAGAAAGAAAGAAAGAAAGAAAGAAAGAAAAGAAAAGATTGAAAGAAAGAAAGAAAAGAGATGTGATGCAAAATGGCCTATCAACTCCAAGGTGCTGGAGCAGATGAGGGAAGACTAAACATTTCTTCCTTTATTCTCTGCCTCACTTCAGAGCCTGTACTTTGAAGAAGTTCTACTTCTGTCTAAAGTCTCACAAAATCTCTTATGATGACAGATCCATCGACTTCTGGCCCTTACCCTTCTTAAATCCTGTTCAATAATGTCATGACATCTCCTCAACAACTTTCATGCCTCCTAGATAAGACATATTTCCTCTAAAGTTCCCTTGGTCTCAAACAGACAATATTTATATTCTTAGACCTGAAGGAGCTCTTGTTTCCATTTTGGTAGATGGTTTTTGGTTTTTATTTGTATCTTTAAAAGAACCATTTAGGTGCATTTCTCAGAATGACTTTGCCCTGGAATCTCTATCTCTTGTCAGATAAGAAATTATTTGCCACTTTAAGGTAATTTTAAAACACTTTTTAATTAATTTTTTTTTAGCTTATACCTATTAAGGTTCCCCAAATTATAGACTCTCAGCTTTAGCTGGGGCATCCTAGACATTTCTGTGGGACCCAGTATGATTCACGAATTGAATGCTTTGTTAGCTTTCATGACAGAAAGTAGAACTGGGGATAGGTGTGTGAACTTCTCCTAATCAGTATTGCCTATAAAATTGATCCTAAAGAATAGGGTCTATTACTGGGATGTCAGTCTAAGATATTAGAAAGATTTTTTTGTAGTCTAGTTGAGGCAGTAGTGCATAATGAAAAAGAGCAAGGGTTTGAAGTCAATAGGCATAGTTTTGCATTCCAGCTCTACCACTTGTGAGCTGTGTGGCCCTCCTTAATCTCTCTGAGCTTCAATTTTTTTCATTAGTAAAATAAGGATAATAGACATACCTAACTCATAGTTTACTGTGAAGATTAAATGAGATACATAAGGCACTTTGTATGTAGTGTCTGGCATGTAGTGAATTCTAGGTAGCTTTATGATTATGTTAAGTCTGGGAATCAGAGCAGGTATGCCAAGAAAACTATTTTTAGCCATTTAAAATTTGAATTTCAAAAAGAAGAGCTGCAGACATTAAGTAGAAGGCCTAAGGGGTGATCAGAAATGACCCCTCCTCCTCCAAATAAATAAATAAATAAGTTAATGTGTTAATGGCTGACTCAGAAAGAATTCCATTAACTTCAGTTCCTTTTATGCACAGTCTGGTGTACTGGGCTGGTCCCGGGACTTGTTTATAAAACATTAGCATAAGACCAGACACAGATGACAGATGAGTGAGGAAACAGATGATATAGACAAATCAACTGGACCGTTGTATATTTCAAGTATGTTTATTCCAAATTTTCATGTAAAGCCATTGAGATCTAGAACCTGGTCTTTAACAATTAATTTGAACTTGTAAAGTGCTTAATGCATTGAGTACTCTAAACATGTATGTAGTCTGTGACTATCTACAGCAATGCTATCTTTTCTCCAGTTGGGTTAGAAGAGAGTAGAATAGTTGTAATGAGAGGCTAGATAACCATTTAGAGAATGCACCGACCCAGTGATTATCCAGTTACCTTATTTCTTAAAATACCAGTTATTTACCTTAAGGGGAACAAGCGTTTTAATTCTCTTTCATTATAATCCTACACTTTCTTGCCATATGCTCCAAGATCTAACATTATTGTATTAACTCCATTATCCTAGACTCTGCTTTAATTAATAGCTCATCTTATGCCAAAACACAGAGATTAGTTTGAGGTTTCCATAGAAAAACCCTAGAAAGGTACTACCTAGTGACTGGTAGTTTCTCTCTTTTGATTCAATTTTATACAGTGTTCCAATAATCAATATTTGCAATTAGTTTTATAAAATTCAGAGCAACTGTTACCATAAACAAATGTACTATTAAAACATGATACATTAAAAAAATTAACATGCTGTTTAAAAGAAGTTGTCATGGTAAAATTTAGGGTTTTAGTATGTCATATTTTACAAATGATAAGTCAGTATCTTTCCATGTATTTAATATTGAGGACATGAGTATTGATTAATAACCCAACTAAGAGTTATGCATATCATGCATGGGATTTTGGATTTCTAATTAAACAACTCCACTGTAAAGCTAGATTACTTAACAGTGAGTTCACAGTGATTCTAGTTCATCTATCTGTTTTTTTCATAAACTCAAAACCCTGTAATTGTGATAGTTATCCTGATAAGTCCAATTGTCAATATACGGGACTCAGAAAACCATTTTGGTTACTTGAGCTTTATGAATTTTGAATTAATTTGAACTTAAAATGTGGCTTAAGGAAGGTTTCTATGTGAAAAAGATCCAAAACCATGTTTATTCCTTTTATAAATGCTTTCCTAATCAAAGTGGAATACTAGAAAATGCATGCAATTTGGACTCAGACTGGGGCCTGAGATCTGAACTCCTCAATTTGTCAGCCATGTGACCTTGGAAAAGTCACTCGACCTCCTGACCTACAAGTTTTTCATCTCTAAAATAATAATTTGATTCAGTGATATGTCGAAGCTTAGAGATAATGCATGTAAAGCCACTGGCACAAGGCCTGGTTTACAGCAGGTATTCAAAATTGGGTGCTACTGATATTAAAAATAATAACACTAATAAAGAATCTAATGCAACATAACAATACCAAGACTATTAATTAAACTAATCACAATATGTCAAGATTAAATAGAGTCAGTAGGTAATAACTAGTTGTAGACCAACGCTCAATCTTAACATAGAAAATAAACAGAACGTTTTTTCTTTCTGTCAACATAAAGGTATTTTCTTGCATCGAGAGTCCCATGTTTCACAACAAGGTTGTATCATTTATCCGTTCCTTCACTCGTGTGCCCTGGCATTCACAGCCCTCCGTCACTGATGTTCCTCTCTCCTCCACCTCTCTGAATGTGATTTTCCCGCCCAAAGGGATGAAAAGGATTGCATGTGAGATTCTTACTTAGAAGATGCTTATCTATCTCTTCTCAAAGAATACCCATTAAAAATACCAAGTTTTAAAATACGGGCAATTTCCAGTAGGATAGGGGAAAAAATTATTGCGAGCTTAGGAGAGTCTACTGAAGAGAGCGCAATGCTTATAGATATATCCAGAGAGATTGATTATATTTTATTGATTCTCCTCATTTTTAAAATGGAGATAAAATATCAATCTTTTAAGGTTATTTGAAGAATTAAACTTCTAAATAATATAGGCAATGTTCGGTTCCTGGCAAGTAAAGAGCATTTATTAATTGTTAGTGATTATGATAATTATAGTGGTGGTAAAGATGACGATGATGATGATGTAAAGAAATACCAGGAGAGTTTTGAGGTGAGAGAAGGGTGATTTGGTATGATATATTTAGGGCTTTATGAAAATTTTCCTAAATAAATGGTGTCATGTTCTGGTATTCCTACATAGAACAGATATCCAAGACAAACATTCTGCCCCTAGATGATACATATTTTAACATCTAATTATTTAGATGTACCACATAATTAGGAAGCAAGAAGAACAGATCCATAAGTGTGTAAAAAATATAAGGGAAATCATCTATCTGAGATGCAGCACGTATAATACTCATACAACTGAAGCAGCATAAAGTATGATGTAAATCATTTTACTAAGTCAGATTAAAGGTGCTATTACTCATGGTTATGTAATACTATCTGTAATTTCTGTGTTAAACTTGACATTATAAATCCTTTAATCTGCGTATTTAAAAGCCATTCCATGGCTCATTTTTCAAACAGATTCCCGTTAACACATTTACTGCTAATGAACCACTAACGCGTTCTCTCTTTCTTAGATAAACGCTGTTGACCAACATTATTATTTGCTCCTCATATAATTATTTTTTTGGCTTTCTAATTTAATTGCTTCAATAAAAAATACACCAATAATGCATTTTTAATTACACTTCCCAGGTGACCTATGTAAAAAGAGGTTTTCTAATGAAGCCACAATAATTAGCCTGTCACAGTCCAGTTTGGGGCTATTGTCTAGTTGTCCTTTCCATGGCTTGTTGTGGCATGACTAGAATTTTAAAGACCTTGTGTATTATCTCCCATAATACTTAGGAAGGTATTAAAAATGTGTGCAATACTGGCAGAAGCAGGCTCTCTAATTATTGTCAGCTATTTCTAGTGTGACGTGGTAAATTCCCTTGAGAACAGAAACAACAGCCCACTCCAGGGTTTGTAATAGGCCCTAGAGCCTAAGTAGTTGTAGACAGAGCTGTTTCCCTCCGGATAGATAATTGGTTTACATAGCAGCTCAACATCTGAACCAAATCCATTTTTTTCCTATTGTGATTTCACTGTTTACTCTAATATACATAAACTATTTTGATATATTAAATAGCATATGACTCATTCTTTAATAGCTGAGTAAATTTGCATGTTCTGCCTCACCTGGAATGCTAATGGCTATTATGTCTGCCTGTTTTGCATGCATGAAATATTAAATATTTGGTTTGTTAAGCATACCTGCTTACTGTAAATAATGTGTTCTGGCAACTTGTTAAGTACGATTATCCTTTAGTTTCATTTTTTCATGGATGAAATGTGGCTTTAACTTGAAGAGAAATGCAGATGATTTCCAAGGAATTTTAGGATGTTTGTTCTTATTTGTGCAGTACAATCAATTACTGCGAAACATCTGTTAATGTTTGTAGACTACTACTCATAGTAACCTGGTGACACTTGATTGTGCAAACAGAGAAAGTATATCAGATTCTCCTGGGTATGCAGATACCTTGCTTCACCACAGTGAGTACATGCATCGTGGCACATTGAAGCTCCAGCTAGACTTGGTTCTAATATTGCTGATCTCTAACAGGTACGCCGCTACTGATCCGTGTTGTGAGCAAATCCTCTCGTAAATGCTTTTCTTTTAAGATTATATCAGATCTTCAAGTTACCACTTTTCTCCTCAATTCCAAAGTGACTAGATGTAAAAAAAACAATGACATATAAGAAGGCCAGCAGAATCTGGAAACACTTTCTACTGTTTTAGGCAATTCTTTCTTCCTTGTCTCTTCCCTCCCATAGCACAGTATAATAATCCTCTGACGCTTTCTGTCTTGCCCTGAATATGGGTCTTTTCTACGTGTACCCAGTAGAATCGTGTGTAAGGCATTTATTACTACTCAGTGAGATAATTCCACTAGCCTTCAGTATTTCCCTCTCTACTACTAAGGAGTCCCTGTGAGATAGTCTGGGGGACTCAGAATGATAGGATTATTTGGCCAACTTGTATTTAGTGTCATGTGAAGGGGCGCAGAGATGAGATGTTATGACATTCTGGTTTCTATTTTCCCAGAAAGAAACAGATTATCTTCAATGAGTAAGAATGTAAAGTGGGACTAAAACACTATGTTGTATCCCAGCAAATCAGTTTTTTTCCCACTGTGTTTTGCCATCATGTGTAACAGAAAGGGACCCTTCCCCCACCTCACACTAAATAGTACAAGTATCTCCGTAACTTCAGGCAGGCTCCTTAATCTCTCTCAATCTCAGTTCTGTCATCCTTAAAAGAAGAAGAAATGACATTAACTTCATAAAAGGGTAAAAATAGGTATTTAAAGTGCATAGCACAGTACGCAACAACAGGATAATTACTCAGTAAATGTTTAGTTCTTTCTCCTTCAACTCATGTTTTTTTATGTTCAATTCTTTTTTAATGAGGTTGACAAAAACATTATATGAATAGATACAAGATGATGATTTTAATCAGAGATGCAAAATTTGCCCTTTGAACAAAAATGTTCTTCACCTCCACTGTATGCGTTTGACATTGTATGAAATGTACATATCTGTTTGCCATTTTGAATTTTTAAATACCTGTGTTTGTATTCTAATAAAGATTCCATAAGGATTGACCCAAAGGTATTTTAGCAGATGATAGATATCTAGAAAGGACAAAAACATACTAAGATTAAAATACTTTGCTTCCTTAAAAATAAAAAAAAAAGAATTTCTTAGAAAAACAGAAAAACAGAGTAAAAAAAAATCAGTGATGTGAGTGGTCAAATATCACCTTTTGGCATCCTAATAAACTGTTGCTTAGATAGAAATATCAAGCTATTACTAATGGCTATTAATGTGTACATGCTTCATGTAATTTTATAGTATCTTATTTTAATATCTGTAATTTTAATGAATTGCAATTTAGGAAAGAAACAATTTTCATTTACTTTATATAACATAATTATGGATCAAATTAACCCCACACTAGTCTTAATTACATTTAGTTTCATTTGGCTGATCAAGCAATTAACATGCCACTGTATTTTGGAAGTAAAAACCAAGTTGTTATGGTCTTTCCTCCAAAAAACATGTACTTGTTCATCTGAAGTGTAACCACCATGTAAAATTATTCCTTGGAGTGTGTGTGTGTGTATCTATCTATCTATCTATCTATCTATCTATCTATCTATCCATCTATATTGGTTTATTGTACTCTCAGAGGTATAATGAGGAAGTACGGCACCTGGGGTCCTGTTCTATGCTACTGCTTAATAATCTCTCCTTCATGCCACCCTTTATCTGCTACATTCAGATTGGTTTTCATGCATTTCTTTTTTAATTGGAACTAATTTTAGGTTTGCCAGTACTTGTGATTAAACAGCCTCTTCACCACACATATATTTCTTTCCATTTATGTATTGTTACCTTCACAATCTTCTTTAGAAGAGAATGATTTGTCAGGAAGAGAGCATCTTTTTAGTCCATTAGCTAAGTTATATCTGTAAGGAGCATAATTTTAACAGCAATAAAAAATATTGGGTTTAATAATAATAGCATTCAGTACCATATGAGTATCACTGCAACTAATCCTTTTCAACTAATTGAAAATGAAAATGGCCCTTTGCAATACGTGTGTATTGTGAATAATCCTAATTAGGATAATGCAAGGTTATTTTAGCACAGTTCAGAGGCAGGGTACAGTCTCGGAAAAACAGCTGAGCTGAAGTGTAGTCCATTTAGAGTTGCCTTGAAGCCTGTGGGAAGGCACAAACTTGGGGCCATGAACACCACAGAAGAGAGGTCCTTTTGAAAGCATAAGTTCCCAATTGTCTTTAAACAGGCTTGAAAAGGGAAAAGGGTCCCATATTGTGATATTTCTAATACCCTCCAGTAGAAAAAAATAAATTCTAAAATCTATGACATCAGCCTAATATCCATGATAGCATATATCTCAAAAGGGCTGAATAGAAGATATTTGAGCAAGCCCCGTGCTGGTGTATTATTTGCTTATATTCCAAAAGCTTTGTTTTTGTATTTCACGGTGTTTTTTTTTCTCTTCAGTCTAGATAAAGATAGTAGCTTTCCCTTGTTTTCCTGTGACATTTCCTATTGTGACTGGATTTGTCAGATTGCATCAGTCACATTTGATTACATTATATCATGTCAAGAAACAATGAAAAATAAGGTATGTTTCTACTCTTTTATTGCAAGAAGCAAGGATTCACGGTCCACCGGATTTCTTACATAAATATTCCCATTCACATAAATGATAAAAACAAAAATATACTAGTGTGATAAAAAATGAAGGAAACTAATAATGACTGACAATTTAAATAAGACATGCTCATTGTAACTAATTTGTTTCACCTGTATGACAAAATATTATAGGTCTATGTGTGTCTCAATCTCCTAGTGATTTATTGCTTTTTAAAATTTATGGTTAGAGTTTGGGTGTTTGCAATCAGTAGTGTCTAAAGATCAATATTTTTTGTTATTAATTGGACCAGCTTTAAGAAGTTATGTTGTATTCACAATACAATTTTCTACTGTTTTCACTATTCTCATTTTGCTTTTCTAGTAGAGTAATCATCCAAATAGATACTGTCAGTGAAAAGTGTCTTTGGCTAATTAGTGTATACTGACTATTTTAAATCAAGACAAAAATAGTCATGATATAAGATATTCATTGACTTTAGTTTCTCACTTAAGACAAAACAAAATAGATAAGAAAGGAAAAAAAAAAAAAACTCCTCCAGACCACCAGGAACACATCTGTACTTTACAGGTTGTGTTTGTTGGTTGTTATAACAAGAGAGAACCTTTGTGTGTGTGCTCTGTGGCAGGGCTGGAGTGGGCTGGGGGGGTGGTGGGGGGTGAGACTTGTACCCAGGCTGCTTCTGCTCAGCTCTTCCCTCAAGGCCATGGTGGGGAGGGATCGACACTAGCGCCTCAGGGCTTGCATGTCCCAGCCGACTTCTTCATCATTTTCTGAATTCTCATTTTAAACTCAAAACAAACTTCTGAAGTTGAAGCTAAGAGGTTAGGCCTATTGCCCAAGGTCACATGGTCAGTAAGTGGTTCAGAGGGTGCGCAGGTGATTAAGCAGAAAGCAGCACCTAGGGAAGCCTTGGAAGGGACCCAGAGCAGGTGGGGCATGGAACTCTCTCCAGGTTGAGGGTCCTGGGGTTGGCAGAGAAGTCTGGAGCACCTTGGACACATGCTCCAAGCATCACACCTGGGCTTCACTGGCGTGGGGGCCTGGCATCTCTTCCTAGCCCAGGAGAGGTTTCTGGAGCTCCATCTTCCTGCAGAGCTGCCCTGAGACTCCCTCCTTCCAAACTTTGCTTCAGCGCACTTGTGGGTGACTCAGTGCCTTTCCCTGATCAACTCTCTCTGGGAGTGGGCTGGGGCCTTTGTGGGTGGTGGGGGGACAGACATGTCAGAAGCCCCAAGTCCCCTGTTAGCCATGGAGCAACTCAGACCCGTGGAGAGTTCTAGCCTTGGTCCTTCCCTCTCCAGTATCTCCAGGGGTGCCAGGGGCTCCCCCTCACATCTGCCATCTTACCCAAGCCCCCTACGGGGAATCATGAAGTAGCTCAGCAAGAAGTTGTCAGAAAGGTCTTACTATATACAAGACTCAGGCTTTGGCTGTGTGATTTTGGGGTGGTTCCAGTAAGGGGGGGGCGGTTTCTCTGGATTGGGTACTGTCAGTAAGAGGGGACAGTTCTATGTTTGGGTATTTTAATCCCTGGTTTATCGGGAGAGCAGACTAGAGGGAAGCTAAAGCTGTAAAAGATGCGGCCCCCTCACTCAGTCCCCCATATTAGCCAGGATGAGGAATATTTGAGCATTTTTTGTGATTTGAAAAATGTCCTGTGAAATCCTTCATTTTCAACAGGAGAAGCTGTGGCTTGGCTGATTATGGTACCAGGTCAGCCCCTAGTGGCACCAAGACCCGGCTGATAACCAGGCTGCCAGTTCCCAGACATCAGGGCCACTGTCCTGTCTCAGATCTATGCCTTTTCATCTCGACTAGCTAGCTGGTCATAGCACCTGCCCAGAAGAAAAGTAAGAAAATCCCATTTCTTTGTGTCTACACATTCTTCCTAGAACCACACACCCACTCCCATGAAATTTCTGTGTTGGACATTTCAAAATATATAAAACTATCGTGACTCTTATCTCACATCTAAGCCTTCAATTTTTTTTAAGGTTTATTTATTTATTTTCGAGAGAGAGAGAGAGTAGGGAGAGAGGGGCAGAGGGAGAGAGAATCTTAAGCAGACTGCCGGCTGAGCACAGAGCCCAACGCGGGGCTTGATCTCACAGCTCTGAGATCATGACCTGAGCCAAGATCAAGAGTCAGACGCTTAACCGACTGAGCCGCCCAGGAGCCCCAACCTTCAAAAAAATTCTTTTAATTGGCTGCCTACTTCTTATCACCCACTCAGTGCTAAATGATCTGAATTTCTGAATCTACCTTCTTAGATCTGCTCCTCCACAGAGCCACCCCGTGCTCCTACCTCTCTCTTCCATAACACATTACCAGGATCTGTTGATTCAACCTCCAAAACAGAAATCTACACTTTCGTCTTTTTAGATCTTTTATGATTTTCCCAGGCAAAACGAATTGCTACTTTCTTTACAGTGTGTGTTTCTTTACAAGTGTGTTTATCAGATCTCGTTGGTTCTCCATGTTTCACCACCTAGACTCTGATCTCCTTGCCCATGACTTGTTCCTTTTTGTCTCTCCAGCCTCTTATACATGAGGAAATAGAGCATAATGGTTAAGACCATGGGCTGTAGAGCCTATCTAGGTTCTCTCCTTGGCTCCACCAGTTCCTAGCTCTGAGGTCTTGGCCATGCCACATAGCTACTCTGGGCCTCAGTTACATTATCTGTAAAATGAGGTTATTAATAATAGCACCCATCTTTAGAGTTGTTCTGAGAATTAATGAGGCATAAGGCATGTGTATGAAACAGCACCCAACACACAGTAAGTCCTTGGTAAATGTGTTAACTATCATCGTCACATTGTCTGCCACACATGAGATTCAATAAATCTTTGTTGAATTGGGTTAATACGGAATTGCTGATTACTATATATAAAAAGTGAAGTCAGTTTAGGATATGGAGACAATATTTCATCCTCACTGAAGTTGAGTAATGCTAGGATGTCTCTAGTCAGGCTGGTGTCTGTGACCCCATGCTCCACCAAAAGCATTAGATCAGAAGGTGCACAGACGCTGAAGTCAGGTAGAACCAGGTTTGAATGTGGGTGCAAATTAGAGTAAATTCCTTCAGTTTGCTGAACCTCATCTGTTAAATGGGAATAATATCTAATTCATGGGGTTATTTGGAAAATTAAGTGAGTTAATGTGTGTAAACTAATAAGTAAGTTACCAACCAGGTAGTATATATTGGTTATTTTTCCTTAATTTCTACCCTCCCCCACTCTTCAAGGACATACCCTCCCCCACTCTTCAAGGACATACCCTCCCACATAAATGTTCCAAACAGCATGGTAAGGGGCTAGAGAGGGCTACAAAGCAATTCTCTGATGAATGTCTTCCAAAGACAGGATCTAACGTAGGGCTAACTAGTAATAGAGACAAGCAAGTCAACATCAGGTACTGGTTAGGAAAACTGGTCAGGATCCAGGCCGAGGCAGACAGGACTTTTTAAGGCAAGCAAGGTAGCTTCCGTCACAGTGACCAAGCAGGGCAGGCACTACCCAGTGTGAGTGTCTGGAATTTAGAAAGACAGAAGAGGTCCAACAAGGCCCATCCCTGCTGGGGAAACAAAAGCAATGAAAATTTCAAATAGAGAATTGGTTGTACTGGTTTTAGAGGACAGATAAGATGACAGAATGACCTAGAGGGAACACAGAGAGAATGATGGCAGGCAGGGAGCAACCACTTCCCCGGGGAGGGGGAGGTGGGGGAAAGAGATCTGGAGGCCCCAAATATCCTCAAAGCAAGTTGTTACTCTTCCAACCCTCAGTTCCTCACTCTTTAGTTTCCAGTGCCGATTAGGAAGCTATTATCTTTTAGCTACAAACTTAGTCTTCTATATTATGCTTTGAAATACTGGGGCTAGGGCGCCTGGGTGGCTCAGTTGGTTAAGCGACTGCCTTCAGCTCAGGTCATGATCCCAGGGTCCTGGGATCGAGTCCCGCATTGGGCTCTCTGCTCCTTGGGAGCCTGCTTCTCCCTCTGCCTCTCTCTCTGTCTCTCATGAATAAATAAATAAAATCTTAAAAAAAGAAAAAAAAAAAGAACACATTCTCTTAAAAAAAAAAAAAATACTGGGGCTAGAACCCTGCAAACTTCACCTTTCTTTTGCTTACCGTCTCCATTCAGTTCTGCTAATAGAAGAGACTCCAGGGAGACCATATGACTGGAGGAGGGAGAAGGGACTTGCTCCTAACTGTTTTGTGTGAGGGGTCTATTAATGGTACTCCAGCAATGGCCTTCCCCGAGTATTGGTAATTGATTCTAGTTTCCATCTTTTCCCCCATGGTCCTAGAACCAGCCATATTATGCCTACTCAGAGGTCTCAGCTCTAGCTGGAGACTGTCCCATCCTCAGAAGGGGTCAAACTCTATAGGATTCCTCATCTGAACTTCTAGGGTCTGATACCCTCAACCTCTTCCTTCTGCTAGTCCTTCCCTAGGGAGGGAGCTTCTCCCTGCAGTTACTCTCTCTGTGTTACCCTGTATTTTCTTTCTGCCTCTTGAGTCTTTCAATACCTACTTAACCAATTCTTTCCTTGAAATTCTCTTCATTTCTATTTCCTTGTCCAGACTCTGACGTATTCTCCCACATCCTTATGAGATCTTTGGATCTACACACAAAAAGTAGATGATGCATCCTTTGTGCACCAGATGTCCTAGAGAGTGAGGGAATCTGGGAGGGAGTTTGGGAATGTTGTGTTCCTGATAATATCCCAGAGGAAATCACCTTGAGCTTCTCATGCCTAACGTCACCATGGCTGGCATTCTTTGTTCACTATCAATCCTTCCATATGGTACATTCTAGGAAGGTATAGATCACATGGCAGCATCTAGCCTGACACACAGGCACTCATTAAGTTATCTGTTGATAAATCACATAAGTAAATAGGGCATGGAAATGTTTTCATGTGTCTGTGTAAAACTGATGACGATTACTTATATCTACTACTCAATAATGTGGTCATTCATAAAATTTATGCCTACATTTCAGTTGGCTTCCATGACTTGTTAGTAAAGAAGTTATGCAATAAATAGTTCCTTTGTGACTAGAAAGATGCTTAATTTACAAATACAGTCAAATACATAGGTTGTGACTTTTCCTGAGTATTAAGGAAAAGGAATGGACTTTATGGACTTTCGGATCCAGATTCATATTGACAGATTTTGAAGGAAATGTATAACCCATGCCTTATATTTTCTTTTGAATAGAAATATGTTCAATAGAAAATTCAGATCTAAATGGAAAATCACTATCTATTTTACAAAAGAATGAAATTCACATCAAACTATTTTTTTTTATTTAAAAGACAGAATGGGAGAAGATATTTGCAAATGACATATCAGATAAAGGGCTAGTATCTAAAATCTATAAAGAATTTATCAAACTCAACACCCAAAGAACAAATGATCCAATCAAGAAATGGGCAGAAGACATGAACAGACATTTTTCCAAAGAAGACATCCAAATGGCCAACAGACACATGAAAAAGTGCTCAACATTGCTCGGCATCAGGGAAATCCAAATCTCAATGAGATACCACTTCACACCAGTCAGAACAGCTAAAATTAACAAGTCAGGAAACAACAGATGTTGGAGGGGATGCGGAGAGAGGGGAACCCTCCTACACTGTTGGTGGGAATGCAGGCTGGTGCAGCCACTCTGGAAAACAGTATGGAGGTTCCTCAAAAAGCTGAAAATAGAGCTACCGTATGACCCAGTAATTGCACTACTGGGTATTTACCCCAAAGATACAAATGTAGTGATCCGAAGGGGTACGTGCACCCCAATGTTTATAGCAGCAATGTCCACAATAGCCAAACTATGGAAAGAGCCAAGATGTCTATCAACAGATGAATGGATAAAGAAAATGTGGTACACACACACACACACACACACACACTGGAATATTATGCAGCCATCAAATGGAATGAAATCTTGCCATTTGCAATGACATGGGTGGAACTGGAGGGTATTATGCTGAGCGAAATAAGTCAATCAGAGAAAGACATGTATCATATGGTCTCACTGATATGAGGAATTCTTAATCTCAGGAAATAAACTGAGGGTTGCTGGAGTGGTGGGGGTGGGAGGGATGGGGTGGCTGGGTGATAGACATTGGGGAGGGTATGTGCTATGGTGAGCGCTGTGAATTGTGCAAGACTGTTGAATCACAGAACTGTACCTCTGAAACAAATAATACATTATATGTTAAAAAAAAAGAAGATAGTAGGAAGGGAAAAATGAAGGGGGGGAAATTGGAGGGGGAGATGAACTATGAGAGACTATGGACTCTGAGAAACAAACTGAGGGTTCAAGAGGGGAGGGGGTGGGGGATGAGTTAGCCTGGTGATGGGTATTAAAGAGGGCACGTACTGAATGGAACACTGGTGTTATACGCAAACAATGAATCATGGAACACTACATCAAAAACTAATGATGTATGGTGATTAGCATAACATAATAAAATTTAAAAAACGTAAAAAATATAAATGACACTATTTTAAAACAGTAGTTTAGAAAGTGGGTATTACTATAAACACGTTAAATTTAAAATTCATGACTTGAGAATCTGTTAAATTTCAGGAGCTTGCTTTGAAAAGTATTATGCTATTGGTGATACATGAGTTAAAAAGCACATTTTGCATAACATGTGTGCAGACTGGTCCTCTAGTGACTTAAAGACTGAGGGTTGGAGAAGTTAAATGACTGATCCCACTCAGGGCTTCTAACTCTCAACTCCAGATTTTTTTCCTATATCATGCACCCCTCAGAGAAAAAAAAAAAAAACTGGTAGGAATTAACCTTTATTCATACTTACATGAATAATAGAATAGCTTTAAGTGATTGTACATAACAACATATATATATATATGTACATATATATGGATATGTACATATGCTGTTTTTAAGTCTTATCACATTACCAAATAAGGTAACGTGACTGGATGATAAAGGTTACCCAGAATTTGAGGGAAAAATACTCTGGGACTGAGTATCAAGACATGATTCTGGAGTGAGGGACATTGTGGGAGAATGAGAAACTTAGAAGCCTCAATCTCCCTCAAAGAAAGAGGATATTTACAGGAATTAAACACAAAACATGAAAGAATAAAGGCATCATTGATTTGGAAGAGATAGGTTCAAAATCCCTTGCACTCATGTTGCAGATTTAGGCATGAAGACAAATATTCTTCTGCAGTGAGAGCCTGCATATAATCCTGAGCTTGTTTTCCTGGTCAACCCCTGACCAGAGCAGGTGGATTGTTGAATCCTTTAACATTACGACTTGGTCATAGAAAAATGAAATGGTTGAGGGAACGGGGATGCTGTCATATGGACTTGTTTTACCAGATACTCAAAAAACACATACATTTAACAAGTTCATGTGGATCATTTATAAATATTTTTAAAATAAATTGCAAAATTCATAAGGTCATTATGGGTGATGATGGTATTTTCATCTTCAGAAATAGCTGTATTTGTAGTTACATGGTATCTTATAAAGTTCCATGACTTTATTTGCAGAGAACACTATTGAGAATGCTGTTTTCAATTCTCTAATTTGTTGAGACACATGAAGCTCTTTCAGACTTTTAGAGTGAAGCATTATTGAGATTTTCTACACAATACAGGAAACCTAGATAAGAAGGTTTCCCTGTTAATCTGCATGGGTAGATGTGCTCTGTGAATGCCTTCTGCATTCCTAGTGCCCACCTTGTGAAAGCCACTAAACCATTCCTGAGGAAGAAGCAAAATGATCCAATTTGAGACTTTCTTAAGAATCTCTAAGAGAAAAATGTACTACTAGCGTGGCATGGTGATTCCGCGCAAGAATAGAGTGTTTTAACTTACAATCTTAAAACCATAGACTGTCAGGTTTGGAAGGGTTCTTTAAAGTACTTACCCAACCAGTCGAAGTTCCATTGTCCCTCACCTTGCTATAAGGTAGTCATTCAGTGTCTGTTTAAATATCTACAGTGACAGGAGTTCCATCACCTTTGGAGATAGTTTATAGGGGAACCACAATTACTGGGACTAGTTTGACCTCCTGAGGTTAGAAGGAGGCCAAACCCAGTGATATGAAGAGAGTGCCATGTCACATCACCTTGGAGTTAGTATTCCCATGAAAAATGCCCACTTTTCGATTAATTGTTTCTCCTGTGACAGTTCATGTTCCTTTCCCATCCTAGCCAATTGTGTCAGCAGTAGGAGAGGGAAGTTTACCACTTACCCACCCCTCTGCCAGCCTCCTGCACTTAAAGATGCACCCAGCAATAACTTTGTAGTTGCTTATTTCAATGTTTCCCCAAGTGGGTTCTGTGGGACATCGTTCTCACAAGCATACTATATGAAAAAAGTTTCAAAGGGCAAATACATTCAGGATATGTTGCAAATCTATATGCTTCTCATTGCAATTCACAATGAACAGGATCATACTAAAAGCTCTAGGAAGCCCTTGAGAAAAGAAACCTGTTTAACTTTCTATAGTTTAGTATTCCCCAAACTTCTTTGATCTTAGAACCCTTTTTCAAGTAACATCTGCTAGCATTTCTTTGAACCAACCGTTCTTTCAAAATGCATGTTGAGAAATGCTGGCCATAAATTTACTGAGATGTCAAATCATACGAGGAGGATGGAACAAATATTTGGTCAAGTACGTTTTTAGTAATAGGAGATGTCATGTAATAAGAAGAAAAGACAACATCATCACCACTGTATCATTGTTTTCTGCCTTTGCTGTCCCTGGTTTTGCCCAAGTCCTCCCCTTGGGGTCTCACGATTTTGCTCATTTGTCTTGTTCTATGCATGAGCATTACAGCCTCATACAAACTACAGGTCAGAGACCATTTATAAGAATTCTGTGGAGCCTTAAAACACCATAAATAAGACCACCACTATAATGTTCTTTTTAAAAGAAGGGCAATGGGTTGGGAAGAATTAGCCAGAGCAACTATTACAAGCATTCACTTTTCTTCATTATAAAGACAAGTGGTTATATGGCATGAAATTCCTTGCCAGACAAAAAAATAAAATGACCAAAACACTTGATGAATATTTAATAATTAAAGATAATTTATTCTCAAGTGGAGTTTACCAAAGAAGGTCCTAGAAACAGGTTTTTTTTCTTTTTCTTTTTTAAGCTAGATGCCAAGCTATGGGAGCAATATAAAATCTTAGCAAGCCACACCGAGAAGGAAAAAAAAAAAGGTCTTGTTATTTAAACTATATTTTATAGGTAAATGCTTGGAATTGTGGCTTTCAGTTGATATTTCCTTGTTATGATTAGGTGGTATTTGCAACAAGGGTTTAATACTCTGACCTGTGTTTTATTACTTATCAGTAATTTTATAGCTAACGACCAAACTAAAGCAAAATCAGAAAATGGACACAATTATGGTAGAATTTACAGAGAATACAATTCATCTCCTCTGATAAGGCAATATAAAATCTCTCCATTGCTATAATGGGTCATTCTCAAATGGGGGTTCTCTAGATTGTTTGATTAGACAACATTTTAAGAATTAAGAGAAAACGCTCCTATAATGTGGTGGTTTTGTAACAAGAAAATAAGGTTTCCTTTTTTAAATCTCCTTTTTTGGACATGTGCCAATACTCTTCATAATGATAATTTGATAATTACTGTATTTCTAAGTTGAGGAAACTGGTAGAAAATAAAATATCCTTTGTTGGCAGTCAGTAAATGTTAAAAAAAAAAAAAACCAACAACCCTGAAAACAGAATCAGCAGGGTTCTTCAGAATATAAAACTGAGAAAATGGAATTGACTGAGATGTTGCCCAACAATAATAATTTATGAATTGTAGTGTTTTATATATATATATATATATATATATAAAATTCACACACACACACATGCATGCACATACTTACACATATACAAGAACCATTTCCAAGAATGTGTATTAAAATTTGATAGGAGAAAAAAATAAATGGGGTCTTCCTTTATTTTATGGTCTTTAAAATTGGAAATCATAAGAAGTGATTTCACATAAAGTACTAAGAAAAGCAGATGAGAAGATCTCTGCATTTATTTCAGTGCTTTGACTATGAAACTAGCAGGTATTGATTAAAAGTTGTTATACTGATAGGCATTCAATAAATCATGTGGAATGCATTTGTATTTTTAGATTGAGGAATATGTCTGTAAAATTTCCTAAACATAAATACCATCTCATTACAGCCACCTGTGGTGTTCTGAGAGGGACAGGGTGGGCTTTTGAATCCCAGCTCTGCCCCTCATTAGCTGTGTGATCATAGGCGAGTTACAGACACCTCTGAGCGTCCACCATTGGTTATTGTATGCAAAACAGATGTAACAGCGGCATCCTCACTGGGCTGTGATCATGACTCATACAAGATTCCAGAGTGTCCTCCCTTTAGTAAGTATATAATAAATCTTGTATCTCTTTCCGTCTCCTTCTCTTTCTTCTTCTCCTCCTCCTCCTTCTTCCTCTTACCTTTCCTTTTCCTCCTCCATCCTCATTGTTACTAAACTCCCTGCTATTGACATCTCATTTAGAATTACCATATCTCAGCTCTCCATGGAATCAGACTTCACTAGGTCAAAGGCAAACGTGCCACAACTGCAGTTATCAAAAATAGAGTGACCTTGACAGAGTAATGAAAAGACGACACAAACGAGAACTGTGGTGCCTCAGTTCCCCAGACTTTTTCCTTCCATGAACTCCACGTTAAAATATGTCCAGCGATGCAATGGAAGGATTCCTAAGGAGGCTCCCAGAGCAGCTGGCTTGAGCACAAGGGTGGGAAGCGTGTCTCCGTCTGGTCTGCACTGTCCCGGCTGAACTACCTGTCTCTAGCTTCTCTCCCCAGCTTCACCGCCCTCACAGGCAGCGCGGGTTGGGGAGTTGGGGGGGAGGGGGGGGTGGTGTGGAGCGAGGATTTAAGAATTCAGCAGCAAAAGTTGAAGAAATTATGAGGATTCTGACATTTAAGAATTTCTTTTTGCAGTGCCTTATAATTTTTAAATGTCAGAGAGAATTGGAGTGGCTATTAAGTCAGATCCTAGCACAGAGTTAGGTCAGTTTTATTTTACTAAAACCGGCTTGTGTACGTCTTGTAAGTAAATACCGTACTCCAACGTGACCATCTCTTTTCCTCACCTGTAACTACTCTGTCATTGGTTTTAAGATTAAGGGCCACGATTTCAAAGATATAGCTATAAAAACAAAAGCAGAGTCACTTTATTGGCTATGGGCTTTGTTTTTGTTTTTGTTTGTCTATTAGGGCAATAAAACAAGAAAGAAGCTAACATGTTCGATGTGTTTCACATCCAAATAGTTCTATTATCAAAAGCCTCTTCAATAAGCAGCATAAGAGCACCCCATTCAGAGACCCCAGAGTCTCCTTTAGAGTAATATTGATATTTAGATTTTCTATAGAAATTAGGCTGTTAAATAGTGTTCTTTCAAAAGTAAACCCAAAGGAAAAAATCCACGAAATTACATTTTCACTTAATTTACTATCAATAAGAGGAAAGAGAGTTTTAAAATCTGTAACAAACACCAAGTTACTAAGTATGTGACCTGCTAGTAGGAAAGGGAAATTCTAGATGTACAACTGAATCTGCTCTTGAAGTTTCTCTGTGATCTTGTATGTACACAAATAATTTTTGAATGATTGCTTCCCCATCCTTAAGGTGTGGTCCGAAGGCCATATTCCTAATGAAATTTTCCAAGACTCCTCCAGAGGGGAGCATTTTCTTTCCACTCTGAATTTCCAAAATGTTTTTTTCTCTACTTCTCTTTTATTGCTTATTAGGTTTTACATTATGTTGTCATTATTTCCATATTAGCTTTTACATTATGTTGTCCTTATTTCCTATTTAAATGCCAGTCCAGGAAAGCAGAGCTTTTTGTCTTAATTATTTTTATATTCACCATACTGCCTTACATGAAATAAATACTCGTATTATTAAATATGTGAATGAAGGAATGAATGACTCCCCACTTGAAGTCTGTTACTTTGAGACTAACTGCCAAAGTGAGACATGCATACACACACACCCCTATACATGCACATTCAGTCAAGAGTGATCTCATTCTCTTTCACTCTCTTCCCATATTTCACTCATTAAGATGCTGAATGAAGCTCAGAGAAACCAAGTACTAAAAGAAGATACACAATATGTCCAAGAACGCTCGTGAAAGTGTTTTTCAACTGGAAGAAAACTTAAAGATTATATTGTTTGATACTTTTACTCTTTCCTCAACCATTTATGTATGCATGTACATATTTATGTATGTATATATGTATGTATGTGCTTTTCTATTATTCTATTATTTTTAACCAAATAAGAGGCTCAGAAAGGAAAGTGATCAGTAAAGGCCATATCAGGACTTGCTGGCAAGAACTTGGACTAGAAGACTGTTCTCCCCGTCGCACATTATAGAGCCTGGAAATGGTATTGTTTCTGTGATACACGAACCCAGTAGTAGCTTTTCCATTTGGCTCAGCCAAACCAGTTCACGCACATTACATAGGAACTGGACCTGTCTGAGAATGCCCTATATGGATAGGTCTGGAAGATTTAGGGGAGACAACACATGTGTCTATGATGGCAAAAACCACTGAAAACATACAGCCTACTTTTTACCTTTATCTTAGTGTATCACTTTCCTCTTTTTATGAAAGAATCTTTCTAGATACCACTGCTTGCGGTTCTCACAACTATGAAAAAGATATGCATTCTCCCATTTCTTCTCCCACCTTTGATGAGGAAAGGGAGAGCTGTTTAAGTTTATAAACTGAATTGGAGACAGAACCAAGGTTTGAACCTAAACGTTTCAAGTCATAGCCTGCTGTCCTTCATTCTGCTGTCATCCCCTCATGTGTGTGGGATATCACATAAAGAACCTAGAAAACAAAAAAATAATTGTGTTTCTGTAGAAATGTTAACCATTGTCCTAATAAAATACTTTTCAACGGAGGAAATGAAAATATTTTTTGAACTTGCAATGTGTAGACCCCGGTGGCTATGCTTTATAGGTCAGGGAAGTTAGAGAAAGCCCTTTTATTGTGTTCTTTTTCCATGCCGAGACTCAAGCCTAAACAGTTAGCCTATCTTTCTTTAGTGATCCTGTTTTTGTTGGCTAATTGAGTTTCGTTTATGATTTTATTCGATATGTCAGTAGCTTTTTATGCAAACAACAGCAACAAAATCAAACACAGAAATATAGTATGTGAATACCGGATAAACATGGTTGAGAGTTTGAGGTATCTTTCCAAACTTTTTATGTAATATAAAAGTACATTATCTAAACATGTCATATAGGGATATTTAAAAATTGAACTGTATGTGGGCACCTGGGTGGCTCAGTTGTTAAGCATCTGCCTTCGGCTCAGGTCATGATCCCAGAGTCCTGGGATTGAGCCCCGCATTGGGCTGCCTGCTCAGCGGGAAGCCTGCTTCTCCCTCTCCCACTCCCCCTGCTTGTGTTCCCTCTCTCACTGTGTCTCTCTCTGTCAAATAAATAAATCAAATCTTAAAAAAAAAAAAATTGAACTGTATGTGTATCATTCTATAATTGCCTTTTTAACTTCACAGTATGATTTCTAAACTGCATTTAACCCTACTCCTAGTACAGATATTTAGCTTATTGGTCATTTTTTTGGTTTTGATTTTGTTTTGTTCCATTACTAGATGAATCTACTATGGGTATTCTGTCCCTTCCACATTTGTATGCCAATGTAGCTGTTTTCTTATGACAAAATCTTAGATGTAGAATAGCTGGGTCGTGCAGGGGAGGTTCCCCAACAGCACACTGTGACATGAAGGTTGCATTTAGGCATATTAGGAAGTGCCCATGGGGTCAATACCTGGGGAACGGAACGGAAGGGAAGAGGACTTTGAGAAGTTGGTGGCCATGCAGTCTCAGGGAAAGCCTCGGCTGACCCTATAGGGAAAATTTAAGCTGGGATGCCCTCTCAGAGTTGCCTTTAGCTGGACTGAGGTGGACGGTCCCAAAATTGATTAGTCACTGGATGTTGGCTGCCCAAGGAAGGAGGCCAGCCTGCCCTTGAGCAAGGTGGTTCTCTTCAGCCAGAGTGATTCCTGAAGACTGTTGACAGCTGAGGGCTGTCTGCCGGCAGCACGGCCAGCAGCTGGGGGAATGAGTCCGAAATTTCTGAAAGGGGGTCTGGGTGGTGCATCCCTGCACTGTGTCAAAGGCAATGCGCATGATACAAATTGATATATTTATAAATTGATAAATCGTACCAGATTACCATCCAAAAATTTGTTAAAATGCTCTAATTTCACCAGGAGTATGTGAGAATGCTTGTTGCCCCAAATCCTTAACACTAACAACTGTCAGTCTTTATTATATTTGCCAATGTGATAGACAAAAAAATCCTCACTGTTGTTTTAATTTGCATTCATTTATTAGTGAGATTAATATCTTTTCATACATTTAAAGGCCATGCGTATTTCTTCTTTAGTGACTTGCCTGCTTATGCCTCTTTTGCCATTTTCTATTGTGCTCATCTTTATGCAGTAAGGATATTAACCATTTATTTGTCACATATGTTGCATGCATCTTCTGAGTTTGCAAACTGCTTTTTAATATGCTTTATATATCCTTCAATGTTGTCTTTCATATATTCAAATCTGTCCATATTTTCTTAGTTTCTACCCTCTATGGTAAGAATTCAAGATTATTCAAGATTATAAATATATCTTTACATACACTTGTCATACTTTGTGGTATATTGACTCCATTTGAATTTTTTAAATAAATATGTATAACATGATACTACAGTTGAAGTTTGTATTGAGGCATCAAGATATGATACCTTATTCTAAGCTATCTAGATGGGGCAGGCGAAACAATGCAGCTGTTACAATTTTATATTGTGATGGTTGCAGGACTCGTCAACCTCTCAATGATATCTAGGGTAGGTGAGGGTCAGGGGCTGCTGATTAAAGGAGTGGACATTGTTTAGATAAAGCTCTTCGAGTCCTGGGAATCTCACTATCAGCCTCAGCGGGAGGAGTGGCATGGTGGGGCTCCCTTCACTTTAAGGAGACCACTTAACTAGTTCAACTGTCCTCTGAAGTTTCAGGGCACAGTGGGTAGGTGTCTGATGCGGGATGGAGAACTGAAAGGACAAGTGACTAGCTTACTAGCTTCTTTGATGTTAGAATGAAGGGCAGATTGCTACTGAGTGGCTGATCTGCATTCCCAGAATTTCTTAGAACAGAGGTTTCTGAGTGTTTCCTATGATCAGAAGCTCCCCATCCCATGCCCCTCAACACAGAAGCATAGAACATGGGGTCGTCTTAGGTCTTGTCCCAAAGGGTCACTGATGAGGGCAAAGAGATATCAGCAGAACTCCGATTATATTTAAAGGAGAAAAAAGGAGACAAGACAAAGTTTATAATTGTAACCTATAAGCCTGCTTCTTCCACATAATAGTTACAGTAGCATGAGGCAAGGTGCTAATTTTTTTCATAAGTGTAGCCAGTTCTTCCAATATTATTTCTAAAACAATGTACCCTTTCATTCACGGATTTAAAAACCACTTTTAAAAAATATGTTAAATTTGAATATCTATTTACTTGTTCATGTATTCCACAATGTTCTAAAAACATACTCATTTTTCTGGGCGCCTGGGTGGCACAGTCTATAAAGTGTCCAACTCTTGGTTTCAGCTCAGGTTGGGGTCTCAGAGTCGTGAGATCAACTCCCGTGTGGGGCTCTGCACCCAGTGGGGAGTTGGCTTAAGACACTCTCTCCCTACCCCCCTTTATCTTCCCTCTCTCCGTCTTTCAAATAAATAAATAAATCTTAAAAAAAAAAGAATATAATCATTCCTCTGCATTGTCATATTCTGTTAGTAAAATGAATTGATAAACTATTTCAGTATCTTGTTAGAGAAATTTATTATCATTTTGGTCTAAACATTTTTTTCTCTATGTTAGCATTTATGTTTTTAAATGAACAAAATAAACTCAATTAAGCAACCTTCCAAACTGTAGTTATTTTATTGGAATTCCAACAAATTTCCAGAGTGTTTTGGGGAGACATCTTTTATAAAATTTAGACTTCCCACCAAATACTTGGTATATCTTTATCTCCTTCAGTAACTATTTATGGCTTTTTTCCTATATATCCATACAATTCTTATTATATCCAATCCTAGATATCATATATTTTAACTATTATGATGAATTGGATCATTCATTCTCATACTTGTAAACATCATAGGATTATATATATAGTAAGTATAATATATATTATATATATAATTATATGTGCTGATAAATGCTTAATAGCTGACTCTCTGGAGGAGTAACAAAATCCCTGACTTTTAGAATTTGTAATTTTTCATGGTATCAGTATTTCTACCATTTTATTTCTTAAAATACCTATGGGCCTCCATGCCACCAGATGTGGAATTAGGAAAAGTATGCTGAATTTACTCCTGTGAGCTGTTATAAACCAATTCTAGTGTATCACTCTTCCTTACATCTTTTCTAGCCAAATAATACTTAAATGATTATAATCAACTGTGATGTTCAAAGTAAACTTTATAAATAAGAATTTAGAACCTAATAACTAGAATCTAAGGACCTAGAAATTAAAATGTAGAGAAAAATTAAGATATATTATCCTTAAATGTATTTGTTTCCTTGAATTCATTACTCATCACTACGCCTAGTATACATTAATTGGGGAAGCATTTATGGTGATTTATCTTGGCCTTCTTCATAGGGGCTCTTGATCTCATGGTTTTTCTTTTCCTGTTGGCACCTGGTCTACGGTTGGCCTTGTAGATGAGTGAAGTGCACTGCATTGCATGTGGGGGTCTACCATACTCGACAGGCTTGAAGTCTGCATTTGACCATGCAAGTTCTCTGTGCCAAGTAGACTTTGAGAGAAGTGACTTCAAGCATAGGGTTCTTGTGAAATTCTCAAAGTTTTCCATGTGTTCTTTGTTGGGGCAGCTCCCCAAAGTTTCCTCTGCATCTGCTGGTTGTATTTGCGAGTGCTTGTGCCGGGTCAGAGTTAAAATTCACAGTGGGAATGTTGTCGAAATTAACTGGACTTCTGAACTTTTTTTTTTTTTTTTTTGCTTTCACTCATTTTTGTTGTGATGAACTAAATTTACCTATTAAGATGCTAGCCTCATTCTCTCATCTTTATCGCTCAATTAGGAGCCATCAATATTTACCTTAAATTAAATCTAAGGACAAATGCTGCATCCAGTTGTTTGGGACTCAACTGAATTTCATTCATCCATCATCTCTGCTTTCCTTCCCACTCTCCCAAATTGGAGTTATAGGTATTTTCCCAGCCACTATTTCATGCTTAAGGGTTTTCCAGGCCTTTTGGGGAATATAGTTCCCATTACTTTTGAAGTAGCTCCTTTCTTTGTCATATGAGTTTGCTAGGGCTGTTATAACAAACTACCACAGGCTTAATGACTTTAACAAGAAATGTATTTCCTCACAGTTCTGGAGACTGAGTCTCTCCTTGGCTTGTAGATGACCATTTTTTCTCTGTGTCTTCACATGGTCTTGTCTCTTTGTGTGTCCTCATTTTCTCTTCTTGTTAGAATGCCAGTCATACTGGATTGGGGTCCATCTAAATTATCTCATTTAAAGACCCTGTCTCTAAATATAGTCACATTCTGAGGACTAAGGGTTGAACTTTAACATATGACTTTTGGGGGGCACAATTCAACCCATAGCAACACCAGAACACCAGGGTTGACTTTTAAAATATTATGTATTAGTTGGCATTTTATTTCATCTCCTTATTTGATGATACCTAATCTGGTTTGCCATTCTTAATTCTGTCTTTCTTATTTTTATATTTTCTTGGACTTTTCAATAGGATATAGGGAAAGGGGGAAGATAAACACATGGACTCAAATTGCTATCTTTATTTTGAAATCTTCTGATGTTTTCCAGTGCCTGTGCAGGAAACAAAGAGACAAGAAAATATATCATCAGCGATTACTACTGTGGACACTTCTACCCTAACACCGAAGGGCATGAATCTTCAGTGAAGAATAAAACTGAAATGCTATCATATTTTGTATTCATTTGAATTGGTCCAAAATGTTTATAAACCACATTTTAAAGTTGTTGATTAAAGTATAATTAAACATTAGCATGGTTTGTAAAGTTAAAGATGAATTACAATGGAAATATTTGTGAATTTTCTGAGATCATGGCCATAATATCATAGTAATGCTAAGCATTCACAAATATTTCCATTGTATTAATATCTATATAATGTATATAACATAATATATTAATTTACAATATTTCTGCCTACTTGTATCTAATTGTAATCTTATTTTCTAGTTATATCAAAACATGAGTCTTTATAAACTACAAAAGCATTGTTAACAAGAATGGTTAAAAATGGGTCTTAAGGTTTCTTACTGTAAGAACATTGTTTGTGAATGAATTCCATTCTACCCTCTTGACGCCTCAGCCCACACAACTAATACAACTGCTCCCTTTAATTAAAATGAGAAAATATATTACTTATAAAACTTGGTCTTAAGCAGAGCTAGATACAAAATCTATAGTTCCCATAATGGGAGAGGCACTGTAAAATGGAATAAAATGATAAATTGATAAATACATTGTATAATTATTTGTTCCCCGTTGCTATCTATCTTTTATCACTGGCAAAAAGTACGAAAGAATTATAAAGCCTCAGTTTTAATAAAAGAAAAACTAAGAATTATATAACTTATAAGATCTTACAGTTTAAAAAGTTTTTGAAATTAAAATTCTTTTTAGATCTTTCTACCCTTTACATCATTTTTCTCTTCTCTTTATAATAATTAACAAAATCCTTCCAGATAATTTCTCCTGTCATTTATCTCAAAAGAGCCAAATCATGGAGGCGAAAACAGTTTTCAATGGCATGTCCTATTTTGTACTTGTCCACGGATGCTTTGGTCATACATTGGAAAAATGAAAACAAATGCAGCTGTATTATGAGATGAACTTTAGATACCAAATAAGTATTCCCTGGAGGGGAAGAAACAGAAATATGAGCTACTCTGGGAGCTTTTCAAGTCCTCTAATCTGTTTGAAATTATTTTGATGCCATTAATTGAAGATTAGAGCTTTCTTGTTGCAAGCAAACCTCAGTTTGGCATTCTGTACCTGCTGTCATAACAGTTGTTAGGATTCTGGAATCAGGATTTCCCTTTATTGTGCCTGAAGTACAGTTGGGTGTTTCTACTTACCATTACATTTTGACTCAAATGAAATGTTCACATTTCTGCTCATAACATAGATATTTTCTGAGAGGGGGAGGAAGGAATGTGGAGATTGGGGGAATCAACCCAAATGGGCCACTGTGCTCACATATATTTGATCATAAAGATTGGTGAAAATACTCTCTGCCTCCAAAGCTTTGCTTATAGGTTTCATATTAAATGAAAGAGACACAGTAATGCAGAGCTATATTTAGAAACCTATTCACACTCAAAGCATTTTCAAGATGTTTCTATAATAATATAAAAACCAGAAAAAAAGACTGCACCATTGTTTTATTGTGTTTATCCATAGGAATATAAAACCAAATGGCTGTTCCTCAGGGAAGTAGAGAATCTAATATGTATTTCATTTTAACTCTGTTTAAAATAAAGTATCAAGGTGCTACTTGGCTTTCCTGGACTCTTGGCTTATGCCCCACTTTTAAGGCAGTTTTTAAAACTCCAGGGTTTCCAGACTAGGTCCTGGGACACATATAAAGACTAGGTTGAATCCATCATAACTGTCCAGTGTTGAGAAGCAAAATAATCAAAATAGCATTTACCTACTAAATGTCAGATTCATTTCTCTATTTTTTATAACTCCCAACTACTCTGTTAAAGTAGGTTGTTTTACCCACGCTTGTAGAGGGAAAAAAAATGGACTCAGAGAATAATCATGGTACCCAGGTTTGAAACACAGAACTGTCTTACTCAAAAGGCTACATTGATTCCAATTCATGAAGCTGCCTCCCAAATATTCAAGCACCTATACTGATCCCATGGCTTATAGTTACTACAGTGCATATGAAGTCACAAGAATGGAAGGGAAGAATAGTTGAGGTGAATCACAATTCTAAACCTTCTTTTGGCTCTACCCAAGAGGTTCAACCAAGTAGTTGAACCACAGGAATGAAAACATATATATACATAACCTCTATAACCCATTCTCAAGGACTTCCTAATCAGGAAATGGCTTGGATGAATTACAGACACACTAAGATTCATAGATATGGAATAACTGAGTTCTTGAGGTAGTGTGTCTACCCCCTCAAGCTGCTTACCTGTCCTCTTCCCAGCCACCTGCCATGGTTCTAAGCATAGGAATCCTTTACATTTCAAGAACATCCATTGCCTAACTGGTCCAGTTTTGTCTTCTGCCACTCTTCATTTGATACAATATTGTGACACTGGCATTTCCAGGATGCACCATGTTCTTCCAAGCAGCCATGTCTTTGCTCAAGCTGACCTCTCCTTCTGGGATGCTAACACCACTACTACCTCCTTCCTAAATCCAGCTTGTCTACGTAGGGTATCCGATCAAAGGCAATTGTTTCTGTGGTTCCTTCTTTTAAGTCCTCAAATAGATCAAAGTAATCCTCCCAGGCTTCCACAATCTTGTATATATCTTCATTATTCAAATTAAAATGGTTTGTCTTTATCTTTCATTACTATTTCATTGTACTCTAAAACTCATTCTGACAGAAACAATGCTCTCCATGTCTAAATTGGTGATAGGATCAGAGTAGACCCTCACTAAAGTTTGTTTAATTAATTGCTTTAAAACTGATATAGAAAATAAGACTACAGGGTCCTCTTCTTTTTAGTTTTTCTTTTGGCAGAGAAACCAATATATATTCCAATCACATAATAATTAACAATGAAAATATATTCTCAAGATTGTCCACTACTGTATACATAAAAAGAGTATACCATAGTTTCAAGTTTCCATTTGATGAGAAAATTAAAGAAGAAATTCTACTATTAAAGAATTATTCTTTTTTTTTTTTAGAGATTTTATTTATTTATTTGACAGAGAGAGACACAGAGAGAGAGGGAACACAAGTGGGAGAGGGAGAAGCAGGCTCCCCGCAGAGTAGGGAGCCTGATGTGGGACTCGATGCCAGGACCCTGGGATCATGACCCGAGCCGAAGGCAGACGCTTAACCAACTGAGCCCACCCAGGCGCCCTTAAAGAATCATTCTTTTTAAAAAATTTAAAAATGGGAAAAATTCTAAATTCTTCAAAAAAATTTATTGTTTATTTTCCTTCCATGATACTCAGTTTCAGTGGCCCTGCTATTTAAATACTTAGAATTAAGTGATAACATGAATATAAGGTCAACGGATAGAATTTTTTCCTACTTTGTATTTAACAGTAGAACCTACCAAAGGGAATTACCAGAGAGCTAAGCCAATTTCCATGAATTACCATCAAAGGGGCTTTTGTGTGCTACTTTCAATTACAGTTTTAAAATTCATAGTCAGGAAATACTGATGCTCTGTTCTTTACTTTTTTGAATAAGTTAAAACTTGAATTTATTTAGAATAACACAATCACAATGAATTATGAATGTGTCTGAAAGGATTACCATTCAATGATATATCACATGTATCTCAACATAAATATTTTCTTGAAATGTATTGGGGAAAACAAAGCCCTTTTAAGAACTATTTCATAATGATTAGTTATACAGCATTTACTACATTGTGCATAAACTTTTTCATTTTTTAAAGATATGCAAGAATGTAACAACATAAAATTAATCTTACAAAATTCAGAGGGGAAGTTTCATACTCAAGATTGTAAGTTTAGAAGTGTCACTCACTGGATGATTTGTATAGAATTAGAGAAGAAGCACTTGGAACCATAAAGAGGTCACTGGGAAAAATTTGACAGTATCTATTTTGTTTTGCCATAAATAGTACTGTACTAAATATCCTTGTAGCTACATTTTTTTTTTCATTTGTAATTACCTTCTTTACAAATTTACTTAGAATTTTGGGTAAAAGAATATGCAAAATAAGGTGTTTTTTTAAATTTTATTTTTAAATTTTTTTCCCTTTTTTAAAAAAGTTTTTATTCAAATTCCAGCAAGTTAACATACAGCGTAATATTAGTTTTAGGTGTACAATATAGTGATTCACACATCACAAGTGTGCTTCTTAATCCCTATCACCTGTATAATCCACTCCCACCACCTCCTCTTGGTAATCATCAGTTTGTTCTCTATTGTTAAGAGGCTGTTTCTTAGTTTGCCTCTCTCTCGCTCTTTTTCCCCTTTGTTTGTTTGTTTTGTTTCTTAAATTCCACATATGAGTGAAATCATATGGTATTTTGTTTCTCTGACTGACATTTCATTTAGCATGATAATTCTAGCTCCATACATGCCCCTCAATGTTTATAGCAGTATTATCTACACTATGGAAAATATGGAAACAGCCCAAGTATCCATCAACTGATGAATGGGTAAAGAAGATGTGGTATATGTATACAATGGGATATTACTCGGTCATAAAAAAAGAATGAAATCTTGCCATCTGCAAAATAAGATTTTCAGTCTGTGTTCCCAAATGCTTCTCCAAAAGGTTTTCATAAATTTTCATACCATGAGTAGTAAATGTGTGTGTGTTCGTTTTTCTCATCAAAATACAATTTCTCATCAAAATATGTTATTTTTAAAGAATCCCTACCACAATGATCATTTAAAAAATCTTACCTAGTTTGCATTTTGATTTGTGATGAAGCTTAGTATGGTCACAGCCATTTGTATCTGTGTGAGTGTGTGTGAACATCTGAAACTTTTCTCAACATGGAAAAACTGGTCAGTTGTCATTCTCTTGTAAATGTCAAGGCTTTGTATACAATAGATATGTTAACTTTTGTCTGTGATATATATTTCAAATCCAGTTTTCCACCGTGTTGTTTGATTTTCAATATTATTTTTATTGATTCATGACATACAGAAATTAAAATTTTCAATGTAATCAAAATCAACATTATTTCCTATTATCATTTCTGGGTTTCATTTCTTGCTTGGACAGCTTTTTTGCATAGTAAGACAATGTTATTGTTCACCTGTATTTTCCTAGAGTGTGTTTTAGCCCATTGCTACATGGATAAAGGTTTGGGTGATTACATTCTCATATTTGCTTTAGCATTGAGCATGAAGGAACCCATGCTACTGTTTTTCAATTACATGAGGCTTTATGGGTAAGGATCTTTAAAGTTCTTTCCAGTTGAAACATTCTGATTTTATGATGATGTATTGTGACATTATTCCTGCGAACATAAACCTTCACAAGTTACTAAATGCATTAGATATTTGTTCTGACTCTATATTGGTTTTTGTAAAAGCTCCTTTTTTGGTCATCCCTTCCATGACAAGACCATAAAAACTCAAAGGCAGAATGCTTCCGTTACAGATTAGAAAAAGATTCTAAAAAAATCTTAAGCTTTTGACAGAATGGCCTGTGAGTGTCTTGCCATTGCTTCTTTAGACAGCGACAGCAAAAAGTACCAGCAGAATGCTGTTTAGTAAGGTTTTCAGCTAAAAAAGAATTGCTTTCTTCTGTGCTACCATGTCAGTCCTGGTAGTCCTATTTTATTTTGTCTCATGAGTTTTCCCCCTTTGATGTTCACCTTACCTCTATTTGCTCTCATGATTATTTTACGTGAATCATAGACACGAGGACTATAGGGAAAATGACAGGTCATTGTATTCAGACCTCTGTACCTAATGCATGTTATTGCCAGACACTTATATTATTCCCTTTAGAATTATATTTAATCTCTTCCTGAATGTCTTATTGATGTTTCTTCAATGACCTCTTTGGGTGGCTATTCCATTGTTAAATTGTTCTTGCCTTTAGGACACTTTCTCTTATAAGTAATTTAAACATGCCCTTCTTATTTCTTGTAAAACATTCTAAGTCAACCACAAATGATTCTTCCCTCTACTGTATATTATTTCTTTCTTCTCCAGTAAAATACCACATGTCATGGGAGGCAAGCTCTCCATTCAACATATAGGCCATTCAGAAGAAACCTCAGATTTATGACAGTCCATCATCTCTAAAGTTCTTTCCAGCTCTAATATTCTGCTATTCTATGATTCCTACATTTGGTTGTGAAATTTCTAAATCAGTCTCTATCCCATCCCATGAAGTCACTTTCTAGAACTCTTGTCCTATCCTCTACAACACTATTTTTCCAATTCTTTTTATTTCTCTGTGGCTACCAAGGAAGTTTCTTAACTTCCATATGTTTTCAAGAACTCTAGAGCAAGCTAATATTTTCAAAAAACTAAATATATTTTATTCCTTTTAAAACTCAGCTTGCAAAGTGAGTTGTTTAATCAATCTCATACTGAATAGTTTCCTTGTTGTATGAAGTTTTCTAGTGTAGACTGTACACTGTTTTCTAGTGTAGTTAGGCCACAAAACAAGTTTTAGCAAATTCAAGAAGATTAAAATAATGCCAGTATCTTTTCTGATGACAATGGCGTGAAACTAGAAATCAATAATAAAAGGAAAATTGGAAAATTCATGAATACATGGAAATTATTAGATCTAATCAATGCACTCAGTAAAGTTGTAGGGTATAAAATTAACATACAAAAATCAGTAGCATTTCTATACATTAACAACAGAATTTCTGAAAAGGAAATAAAGAAATTGATCCCAAATAATAACAACAGAAACAATAAAATATTCAGGAAAAAATGTAATAAGGAGGTGAAAGATCTACAACATGGATGTAGAAAACTACAAGACCTTGATGAAAGAAATTGAAAAAGACACAAAGAAATGGAAAGGTATCTCATGGTCATGGATTGAAAGAATTAATATTGTTAAAATGTCAATACTACCAAAAGCCATCTATAGAATCAATGGCAATTTCTATCAAGATTGCAATGGAAATTTTTACAGAAGTAAAAACACAAACAAACAAACAAACAAACAAACAAAAAACAACAAAACTCCTAAAATTTATGTGGAACCATAAAAGACCCCAAATAGCTAAGGAATTCTTGAGAAAGAAAGTCAAAGTAGGAGGTATCAGATTTCTTGATCATCAAAACAGTAAGGTACTGGCATAAAAACAGACGGATCAATGAAACAGAATCAAAACCCCAGTATAAGCCCACACACATACAGTCAACCAATATTTGACCAGGGAACCAAGGATACTCAATGGAGAAAAGATAATCTCTTCAATAAATGTTGCTGGGATAATTGGATATTTACAAGCAAAAGAATGGAACTAGACTCAGCTTACACCACTCACAAAAAATAATGCAAAATGGATTAAAGACTTAAGTGTAACATCTGAAAACATGAAACTCCTGGAAGAAAACTTATGAACAGAGTTCCTTGACATGGGTCTTGGTAATGATTTTTTGGATATGACACCTAAAGCACAAACAACAAAGTAAAAAATAAACAAAGTGGAACTACATCAAACTAAAAGAAGCTCTGCACAGCAAAAGAAACCAACACCAAAGTGAAAAGACAACCTACAGAATGGGAAAAATATTTGCAAACCATGTATCTGATATGTCTGATAATGCATCCAAACATATGAACAACTCATACAACAAAATAACAACAACAACAACAAAACACAAATAGCCCAATTAATAAATATGCAAAAGACCTGAATAGACATTTCTCCAAAAAGATATACAAAAGGCTAACAGGTATATAAAAAGATGCTCGGGGCACCTGGGTGGCTCAGTCGTTAAGCATTTGCCTTCGGCTCAGGTCATGATCCCAGGGTCCTGGGATCGAGCCCCGCATTGGGCTCCCTGCTTGGCGGGAAGCCTGCTTCTCCCTCTCCCACTCTCCCTGCTTGTGTTCCCTCTCTCGCTATGTCTCTCTCTGTCAAATAAATAAAATCTTAAAAAAAAAAAAAAGATGCTCAACATCACTAGTCATTAGGGAAATACAAATTAAAACCATAATAAGAAATCACCTCATGCCTGTTAAAATGGCCATCATCAAAAAGACGAGAGCTAACAAATGCTGGTGTGGATGTGGAGAAAAGAGAACCCTTGTGCACTGTTAGCGGGAATGTAAACTGGTGCAATTATTATGGAAAACAGTATGGAGAATTGTCAAAAAAACTATGAATAGAACTACCACATGATCCAGCAAGAAAACATTAATTTGAAAAGATATCTGCATCCCCTTGTTCATAGCAGGTTTATTTATAATAGGCAAGACATGGAAACAACCTAAGTGTCCACTGATGGATGAATGGATAAAAAACTTGTGGTATATACATACAATAAAATATTAGTCATAATAAAATGAGGAAACCCTACCGTTCGTGACAACATAATGTAGCTTAAAGGCATTATGCTAAATGAAAGAAGTCAAAGAGAGAAAAACAAACGCTGTATGATCTCACTTAAATGTGGAATCTAAAAGAAAACAACAACAGAACTCAAGGAAAAGGAGATCAGACTTGTGGTTCCCAGCGGCACAGGGTGGAAGGAGGGGGAAGTTGAAGAGGGTGGTCACAAGGCACAAACTTCCAGTTGTAAGATAAATAAGTACTAGGGATTTAAGTGCAACATGATAACCACAGCTAATGCTGCTGTATAATATACAGAAACATTGTTAATAGAGTAAATCTTAAGGGTTTTCACCACCAGGAGATTATTTTTCTTCATTATTTTCTTTTTTCTTTCTTTTTATTGTGTCTATATAAGAAGATGGATGTTACCCGAACCTATTGTGATCATCTCACAATATAGGTAATTCAAATCATCCTGCTGTATACCTTAAACTCCTGCATTAATGTATGCTACTTATTTCTCAATAACATGGAAAAAAATAAATTACTTTCACAAAGATCAGTTTTCCATGTCTGAAGTCAATCATCTTTTGGATTGTTAAAAAGATGAATACTAGGATATAGCCAACAAACTAAAAAAGAGTCAAGCATAATTAAGAAAAACTTTGCAATCATTGGCAAAGTGTTTTCGAAGTTTAATAATTTCCAGAATTTGTACCTACTAGTGATTAAGGGGAAGTAAAACACAATCGTTGCATAATACACCACCAGATGATTTTTATAGCACCTACAAAATACAGCTGTGGGTTCTTTCTTAGCGTAACATATGTTTCTGTGTTTCTGAACTGATGACCTGCGATGCACTTATTCAAATAGCAGCAAAACAAAATTCTCTTAGAATTGAAAAAATTTTAAACATGTCAAATAGTATGTGAAGTTGAGAATCCTGTAAGGCAGAGGTATCTAGTTTTTAAGAGAGTAGAAAAATAAGCAAAATGACCCAGACAGAAAGCTTACCCTAAGAGAGAAAAGAGCTGGGAGTGGAAAACCAATTCTTCAGAGGACAAAGATAGGAGGATAATTGGTTCAGAAGGAAACTTCTACCTGAAGTGGAGAAAAAGCAGGTTGATAACCCTTGGGGAACTATGAAGGAAGAGAACCAGAACTGTCTTCATAATCATGGAGGCTGGGATGGGCCCCAGTATTAGAGATTCTATTGTGGTAGTTCAAAGATAGGAGAAAGGAAGTCATTGTTCACTTGGAAAGGAACTAAAATGTTCTCAGGCCAAAGAAAATTCAACACTTGGATTGAAATTATGAGGAAATAAAAAGATGAATGAAACGCTAGATGGAAAACTAAAAATTAATAACTTTTAGAAGAACAGTTGTAAGGACAATGTATATTCCCCAAATTATTGAATGCATTCACATTTCTGTTTTTATTAAACTTGTGTATCATTTCAAAATAAGTGAAGTCAGTGATCTTTTTTCTCTTTCCTACATATCAGTTTATAGGTACATATCGGACATACACACATATCCAATGTGGTGCTTTCACAGATGACTTAGTGCTGTGTAAGACGGTTTTGCAGTGAAGCTGTGAGCTCTGCTAGAATGGGAGTAGGGGCTGTGCGTAGGTTTAAGTGTGTTATATTGGTAATTGAATGGTTTCCACATTTCTTTGTAATTCTGGGAATCTTTTCCATTTAGGCTGTGTCTGGTATTTTGTTCCTTCTTTCCAAAAGCAAGGAGAATAAAACCCTAATATTGCAGATTATGAAATTATAGAAATAGAGACAGAACTAAAGAGCATTGCAAAGCGATAGGCAATTCTTGGAGATTATAGATGCCTTTAAATACCATCATTAAAGATCAGGTATTAAGAAATTGGAGAGTGGGGGTTTTTACACTAATTTTAATGACATTATACAAAGGAGAAACCATCCCAATATAGAAAGATTTTGGACAAAGAACATGGACATTTTAAAGAGAATCATTACAACCTGAATGATTTAGAAGAAAAGTACAGATCCAGCTCTCACGTATTTCCTATCTTTGTAAAGACTTTCTTAAAATGAGCCAATCCTTTTTGAGTATAAATTTAAAACTAAATAAAATACCACCATGCAATTCAAAGACACTGGCCGTTCCTCTGACCTTCAGAAACTTAGTGAACTTCTTTAAAACTCCTATCAGGTCCAGAGCCAATGGAAATCAAAACCACTGGAGTTGGTGATGTTGGTGCCCTAATCCTATGACTTCACTTAACGTTCGACTTCCAGTACCTATGTATTTACCTCTATCTTTTGGGGCGAGAAGTACCAAGGAGTACATTCTGAGAATTGCCCTCTACCAATGATTGGCAAGAATGATATATTAATATCCTCCCACCCTGGGATAGCTCTGAGGTGTGTGTTTCACATTGGCTCCCCTTGTTCCAACAGGATGAAGCTCAATCACTCACAGTGCTGGATGGGTTAATAATGAATATTTTGGGAACTCCCTTCCCTTCCTTGTCTCATTTCCTCCCTGCCCTCCTGGTGGTTTCTTCTCCTCTGAGGTAAACTATTTGCACTCGGATCCTTGTCTCAACATCCACTCCTGGGGGTATATAGAGAGTGGCACCCTCTCTGAGATCTATACGCACTCCCAGGGTGATAACATTTTCAGATGCCCTGTGTTCCCATAAGCTAACCACCAGTGAAACTCAGCTGCTTCTTCAGTTCTCAAAATAAATATTCACTCCCACAACTTTTACAAATTTAAATGACTTTATTGAGAATTTGGAACAGTCTCTGCGAGGAGTCACTTTGCATAGCACACAGATTTCTCTCTCTCCTTTTTTGTCTTCTACCTCATTTTTGCAGATTGCTTGTGGAATCTCAAATTCTTCTCCCTTCTATTACATAAAGCAATTTCTTCTAATTTCTTCTTCCTTTCATGGTACAGTGCTGGCCCACAAGGGTCTGGGAGTCCCACTTATTACCCTTTTCTTCTCTTCTCTTTTCTCAAAGATAGCTCTCTTCCTTAAGGGAATTTTGGAATCAGCAGTTAAATTAACATTTTCTACACTTTGTTATGGTCACAATGACCATACTAAATGATCCTTATATTTTAAAGTTGTTATTAGCTATTCTTATATAGAATAAGAATAAAGTAGTTATTCTCAACATTCTGTATACAATAAACTGAATATATTCTTCTTATCTAATTAGTGTCCAATCACTGTCAGCTTTTCTTTTTGTCATCTTGGTAAAATTCTGAGTTAAAGAAATCCTGCTAGTACAATTATGAATAATTATCTGGATTGGGTCCACTCTACTTGACCACGGGTGGAATAAAGCTCTATGGGGCTTAAAGCCTATACCATTTGGGATGGGCTTTAAGAAAAGAAAAATACAGGGGTGCCTTGGTGACTCAGTTGGTTGAGCATCCGACTCTCGACTTCTGCTCAGGTCATGATCTTGGGGTAGTGAGATGGAGCCCCATGGCCGGCTCCTCACTGAGTGGGGAGTCTGCTTAAGATTCTCTCTCTCCCCCTCTCTTCTCCCATCCCTCTAAAAACAATTTTAAAAAAGGAAAGAAAAGAAAAATACAAAGATTTGTAGATGAGCTTTGGGAAGTCAGGAACTCGGAAAATTAACTTTAATTAGATTCACAGTGAATCAGCCTTGGTGCCTGGCTTTCTTACACAGAGTTGGCAAGCCAGAAATGTAGCATCTCTTGAAATCGCCCCTTATAAAACAACTAGAATACTGAATGCCGGCAATCTTCCAGGCATTGTTCTAAGCAATTCATTAGGACTGATTTATTTCATCTATTTTTAATACCAGATTTACAGATGGGAAAACTGCAGAACAGGTAGGGTAAGTAATCTGCCACGCAACTAGTAAATGGCAAAGCAAGAGCTTAGACTGTGATATTGTGTCCACATAACTTCTATACTATAATGCTTCTGAAAATTGTGTCTTCTAACTAGCTCACTAAACCCCTAAACAGCTCACTATCTGTGAAAGGAAGTACACACCAAAGATAAATCCAGCATCAACAATAAAACTCTACTTGCCACTTCATACTACCTTCACGGGTAATTGGATCAGCCATAGACTCAGGCAGAGGAGTACCAAAGGTATACTTATCCCATGCATCTTTCCCACAGGGCAGTCACAACAGTAGGAAACTCACTATTTGATTCCCTTCAAAATAAAATTAAACTGTCCTATTAAGCCCAAAGCATATACATTAGTGCAGGTGTGTTAATCTGTGCAATGTTGTAATAATACAATTACTCCAGCAAAGTAGGTGCAAATACCGAATCCCTGAGGCAGCCCAAATTCCTGGGTTAGTAAATGAGCCCTGCTGGGATTATAATAAATACTCCGTAGAGTATTTTTCCATCATACAAATAGCTCCTACCTCAATTGCCTTTTGTCAGTTGTACTTGAGGACATAATCAATCGTTCTATTCTACTGGATTGAACCAAAAGAAAAAAACTCTCCAAACTGACAAGAAAGAAGACTTTTTCTTTCTAGGGAATTCATAATTGATACTAATATATCCTTGTTCAGTTTAGAGCAACTGTAAACTTAGAAGTATGGGGTGACTCTCTTCTACCCACCGTGTGGTGGCGATTTGAGAGACAGAGAAAGCCAGGTCACAAAAAGAGAAACTGCCAGAGAAATTTCCTGTTCACAGAACTGGGCTGCATAATTTCTCCTTCAGGGTTATAATACACCTGTGTAGCATTTATAAAGTTTGGGTTTTACTGTTTGTTTCTTTTATATTTTAATCTAGTTTGATTCATTTCCGTTAATTACAATTTACACAGTCCTAATTAATCTAGATGTAACCAAAAACTTATGTTTATTTTATTTAAAAAAAATCTTTTTATCAAGTTGGTACTCCTTCAGAATTGTAACTACAATATGCTGCAACACTTTTCAATTATTATTAACAAGAACCGGAACGTTCAGATTCATCCACGACCAGGGATATATCTTAGTGTAATGTGGCCAGGACTGATAATTTCTGAAAGCAATGGTTATTTCAGGGTACATGGTGTTAAATGTGTCTTTACTAGACCCTTCCTTAATTCCATGTTCTCCTTTTAAAGATTGAGGTTATTTTATTTTTAGTTTCGTCAAGTCATTACTATATTCCTGTTTTTCCTCTTCATAGAAACTTTTGATAATGAATCCTTGCTTTATTAGAGCTTGGGACTTTTTAAAATTTCAGTTTCACTGTGCAGTCAAGGTCTTAAAATTCCTTACGAGTAAATGATTTTTGCTTTATTTTCATCTCATCTACTAAACTTTTAGTTGATAGTTCATATGTGTGTGTATGCATGCATGCATTTCTGTATGCGGGTAATAGTAACTAAATTATCATGCTGAAAATAAGAGGCAGGTGAAGACCATCAGTATTGACTAATTAAATAAAAGTAATTTCTTTAGTGAATCAGATATAATCCTTATATGGATGTTGTTTTTTGGGAGTCCAATGTAATTTTAGTACTTTCTGGGGTACAGGATGTTTCCTCTACTATTTTAGTTGCCTACCCGATTCTGTTAGATTTTCTGTTCATGAGAGAATGTTAGAAGAAGCTGGAAAATATTTTAAAAGGAAAAATGTCACTTGTTAATTGTTCTAAGCAGATGGTATGTATTTTAGTAACAAAAATTGGAAAATGGGTTTATATTCTCTTCAAATTTTGTCTCATGAGTAGTTTAAAAGGCTTGGATTGTCATCTTTGAAACTTCCAAAAAACAATAAAATAAGATTACAGAAAACAAAACAAAACATTGATTTGGTTATTCCAGGAAGAGCTAATAGTATTTGCATAACATTACAGTCTCCATTGTTATCTCTCTCTTTAAGCAGATAGTTAAATTTTGGAGCTATATTTACTATTTAAGGTAACAATATAATAGAAAGAGTAGGTACCCTCAAATCACCTCTCTTTACATCTCCAATACAGAAGTATTGTGTCCTCACATGACATCTCTAAGACTCACCAGAGAAAATGAAATTTTATGATAACTGATGGTAATTTTCTTGTAGGAAGCTGAGCTGGAAGAATCATATATAGAGATTAAAACTACAGCTAAAGCTTAAAGATCATACAGGATAGAGCAATCATTATGCAATAAATATTTTACTTGCAGGGCGTACCTTTTTTGCATTGACTTTAATTTTTTTGTATGAAACATAATCATATATAAAATACATAAAATGTGTAGGAACCATTCACTTGTCTTCCTATTTTTTTAATTAATTAATTTATTTTTAGAGAGAGAGAGAGGGAGGGAGAGAGTGCTGGGGGGCAGGGACAGAGGGAGAGAAAATCTTAAGAAGACTCTGAACTGAGCACAGAGCCTGATGTGGGGCTCGACCTCAGGACCCTGAGAGCATGACCTGAGCTGAAACAGTCAGACACTTAACCAACTGTGCCACTCGGGAGTCCCTTTATTTATAGTTTTATCATATGTGCAGTCACCATAACTTTTTAAAATTTTGAACTTCATATACATGAAATCATACTGTCTGTATCTTTTGATTAATTACTGGTTTTTATTCAACTTTATGACTTTTAAAGATTTATCAATTTGTAGGTCATTTACTTTTACTTCAAATAATAGTCTGATTTTTAAGATACACTGTTTCAAGATACATTATTTAATTCATTATACTCTTGTTAAGTATCATCTGGATTGTTTTCAGGTTTTAAAATTTTGTTTGTTTTTAGTATTACTGTACTGCTATGAACATTTTTGTATGTATCTCTAAGCTATATATCTAGAATTGAAATTGCTGAATCAAAGCATATGTGTATATTCAAATTTATTAGGTATTGCAAATTGTTTTGCAAAGTTGTGTTATTTAAAAATTCCATCCATATGTGAGAGTTCATTATTCTAAATCATGATCAAGATTTAGGATGTACTAATGTTTTAATTGTTATCAATCTGATGGGTGAAATATATCATTATGTGTTAACTTGCCTTTCTCTGATACAGATGTTGAATAACTTTTTAATATAAATATGTGCCATTTGTTTTTTATCTTCTTTGAAAGTGCTTGTTTATGTCCTTTGTCCATTTTTTTCTATTGAGTTGTTGATCTTTTTATTATTGACTTATAGAAATTATATATTATGAATGCTAATCCTTTGTCTTTTGTGTGTTTTGAAATTATCATTTTCCAGCCCTATAGTTTGTATTTTCTCTATTTCTAACATTGGAGATAGAGAAAATACAAACTATTTTAACAAAGTCAAAAACATTTTTTCTTTACGTTTTGTGTTTTTATGTCTTATTTAAAACATGCTGCCTAACCAGATGATAGTTTATTCTAAAAATATAAAAAGTTTGCGTTTGGCAATGTGTGTCCTCCTGTAATTGATTTTGTGTATGGTTTAAAGTAACATTTCTTCTTTGTTTTTATTTCTGAGGGGATAACCAATTATAACTGCATAATTTACTAAAGAGTCCATTCTTTCTCTACCAGTCTGAATATCCAGCTCCTTCATTTTTTAAGTCTCCACATTTTCAGGAGATTTTTGAGTGCTCTTAAACTTTCACATTTGTTTATCTATTCCTGCACCATTATGACACTGCACTGCGTTAAGTATGTTGACTTTGTAATCAATGTTGGTATCTAATAAGGAAGTCATTCAACTTGTTCTCTTAGGATATCTCTTAGATATTGTTTGTCTTTAATTTTCTGTATGTACCAAAGAATCAGATCACCAACATTCATTAAAAAAAACCTGTTGTGATTTTGGCGTTGACTCTATAGACCAGTTTTGCAAGAATTCATATTTTTATGGAACTTATTCTTTTATCCATATACATGGTACACTTCTTCACTTAGTTAGGTCTTTCAATAATATTTTTTATAGTTTTCTCCATAAAGTCCTTGCACATCATTTTTGGCTTAATTGATAGTACTTTATTTTTAAATGCTTCTGTAAATTTATTTTTATATTAATGACATTTTCTATGTCATTCTCTTATAGATTCATACTTATATACCTTCATGCAGTTGGCTCCATAGCTCAGGGTTTACAGCATTAGTCTTGTATACCTTCATGTATTGAATTGTCTAATATTTTTTAACCTAAGAAAATTCTTTCTTAAATCGCAATTATTTGTCTATAATGTGTCATGGATTTTCTTTGTAGGAAATCATATAATTTGCAAGTAATAACTTTAATATTGTCTCCACTAATTGGGAAGTTATATGTTATAGTTTCATTAATTTAGAAATTTTAACATGCATATAAAATTTAACAAAATCTAGAGTTAATAGAAATCTTCACCCTTCTCCCGAATAATGCTAACAGAATGTCTTAACTCCGATCACCCACTTCCTAATATGCTATTGTTGTACAAGATTTTTTAGTCTGTCGTGATTTTATACCAACCCAAGAGATAGTTACTATTATTACAGTTTTATAGAATAAATCTGTCTAGTTTAACTTTTTCTTCAATGTCATTTCTTTTTTTATATCCCTTCTTCTTGAAAGAAGTACATCCTTCAGGATTTCCTTTAGTGAAAGTCTTTTAGCTTTTAATTCTTTCAGTTCTCTTAATGTAAAAAATCTTTATTTTTATCGTCTTCTTTGATTTTTTTTCCCTGAACATGAAGTTTGTATTTATAGTTATTTTGGTGTTTGAAGAAATTATTTGACCTCCTTCTTTCCCTTTGTTGTTCTTGTTGAGAAGCCAGTTATCTGTGCAATTATTTCTTGGTAGCTAGTCTGTGTTACCCCTCACTTCTTCTAATATCATCCGACTTAATGATTTGTCCGTTAGCTTTGTCTAAATGTTCTTTTTAATTATTTTATGAACTTCTAATTATATTTATTATTTTTATCTTTCTCAGAAATTCTACTTCATGGTTTTTAAAATTTCCCAGTCTCTAATTCCTCATCATGTAAATAATTCTATGCTTTGTTTATAAATATGTTAAATATTTGTATTTTATATCTTACATCTATTAGTTCAAATACCTGCAGTCTCTGTGAGTTTGGTTTTTTTGTTGTTTCTGCTTATACTCATTTATAATGAATTTGTTCTACATTTCTTAGTGACATTTTTAGTTATGAGACCATGTGTCTATAAACTTTGTGGGAATTCTTTGAGGACTGGGTTAAAGACAGACTTCCCATAGAAAATTTGCATGCTTCTCCTAGGAGGTAGGGGGAATTATTCACTGAGTAACATTTTAAACTAAACATTTGGCTTGGGATTTGGAGGTGGGGGGGCAAATAAGAATTTGAATTCTAGTTCTTAAACCATATAAATATAGAATGATAACTGGAATTTTTGGGGAAACTTTACTCCAAATTTTCTCCAAATTTACTCAGAAGGAAAACCCAAACAGGTTAAGTGTTCTCTAAAGTCATAGCTTGTTTCTTAGGTCACTTATAGAAGGTTTATACCTTTGAGTGAGCAGCTTTTGAGGCTAGTATCTGATTTCCAACTACCTTTGGTCCTACATTTGTCCTGTCCTGCTTTCCCAAGATGGCACCTTTGTCTGGACTTGTTAGCAAATGCCCTCAAGGCAAAAGGCTTCAAGGCTTCTTTAGTACTGTAGAATGGCTTCTTATGGTTCCTTGCTTCTTAGGAAACTTCTTATTTTCCCACTATCTTAGCCATCTCCTCCTCCTACTCCTCTCCTCCCCCCCCTTTCTCTTTAACTATTTTATCAAACTTTTTTTTTTTTTTTGCTGGAAAATATTTCTTTGCACATCTATAGCTCCATATTGCGCAAAATTAAAATACATTTTTTTTCTCCACAAAATTTTGACTATTTGGGTGCATGGAATATTACAATTTTTTAAAAGATTTTTTTTAATTTATTTATTTGGCAGAGAGAGACACAGCAAGAGGAGGAACACAAGAGGGGGAGTGGGAGAGAGAGAAGCAGACTTCCCGCTGAGCAGGGAGTCCGATGCGGGGCTCGATCCCAGGACTCTGGGATCATGACCTGAGCCGAAGGCAGACGCTTAATGACTGAGCCACCCAGGTGCCCCTAGAATATTATAATTTTAAGCAGAACTATGTCTCTGACATCATTCCTTTTTGGCTCAAAATTATTTTGGGGGCACTTACTAGTATTGTGATCTTGGGAAAATTACTTCATATACTTCTATCTCAGTTTCCTTATGGGGTTAATAATTTTTCTACCTTATAGGGTTGTTAAATTATTAGAAGAGTTTAATAGAATGGTAACTTACAATAGTATGTACTCAGTAAATGATGACGGTATTGATAAAGTAGGAAGAATTGAATGTGGTCTTCTTGTTAAATCCGTTGGCATAGGCAGAACTAATTAAATCAGGACAGACAAAATTTGTAAAATTTGACTGTAGACTGAGTTAAAGATGAAGATCTTTTTAGTAATAAAAGCTATACCTTTTTTTTTTTTCTATACACTTTAATTCTCAGCTTACTTCCCTTTAGGGTCAAACTATTGGTCCATGACAGTAGGTTCACAGTGCAGAGTTGCCATAACTTCTTGATAAAAATCATCGGGCCCTTTGTTTAAAGTGTTTATTCTCAGAATCTTTTCTTAGAAATTCCAATTCAATAGACCTATTTTAGGTAACAGGGAAGTGAATTTTAATAAGTGCCAATGGGGGAGAAAAAATTTTCATCTACCCTCTTATGTTCAGTAACTGGGGATTGCAAATTAAACTGATAAAGCCAGATTAAGAGGAGAAAAATGGTTTATTTATGCATACAACACATATACATGTAGGAATGCTCAGTGATGAGTAACTCAAAGGGGTGGTTAGCATTTGGGACTTATATACCATAGTAGAGGAAAGGGAAGGAAGAGGAAAGACTCTAGTGGGAAGAACAAATAGGTTTCTATGGGAAAGATAAAGTTTTTTTTGTTTTTGTTTTTGTTTTGTTTTACTTAGGAGAACTGATGAGAGATAAGAAAGTTGTGATATTGTTTGTCTATACAGGTATGGGTAGTCTTTGTGTCTTCTTCTGGGCCATAGAACTACCCTAGTGAGGGAATTTACGGTAGATTTACTCCTAGTCTCTCCTCAGGGAATAGAATCCATTTCAAAAAGGCAAATTATGGCAGTCCTGATTTCTCAGAAGTTTTTGCTTTTTTCAGATAGGGGAAGCTCTGAAAAGATTTCTTTCTGCATCTGTTGAATCTCAGATATCTTCAGCCTGAAATAATCCTTCTAGAAACTGGAGTTCCAAGTGGATCCTCACAGACCCTAGGGAAATCTATGAAACACAAATCTATGACAGCATGTACTAAAATAAAATGAACGTATATTCTAGTTCTGATCTCACTAAAATGAAAGACCTCAAGGAAGTCATTTGTACTTCATTCTCTTTTATTTTACTAAGATAATCATGCTGGCTCTTTGTCATCAACCAGTTGAAGAAAAATGGGTATGAAATACCACTGACCATTTTGAAAAGATAATATATCCAATTGAAGCCAAAGAATTTCCTAAAGAACAGTATGGTTCTCCTTTTAGTGTTTGCATTTTGATTATTTCCTCCAAATGCATCTAGCCGGATCAAAACCCTTTCTTGAATTCTCTTGTACCACAGCACAATTTCCTCTTTCATAGTTTCTCTCACATAATCCCAAACCACCTTCTACCACCTTAGAGATGCTATTAAAATATCCTTAGCGACTTCATTGGAAGGTGTATACCATATGGAGAGTGAGATCATAAATAAAGTGCAGCCAGATCAGTTCATATCTGATATATTAGAGGGTGGTTGAATCCAATATAAATAACAAAGTTTGTTTTCTTTCACATTTTTCCACATCTTTGTGAAGAGATAAACTATACTAGGTTTCTGCAATTCATAAATCAGAAATACACCATGCATGTTAGGGAAAAAAAAAAAAGCTTTAGCCACTAACATAAAGATATAGAGTTCTTGTTTCTTCTCTTATCTATTCCTGATTGTATTTTACCAAATTCTTATGAGTTGAAATTTTCACTATGGCTCTCTCACTTTACTTAAAATTTTAGATAAGAGGCACCAGATACAGATATATTAAAATATTCAATAAAAACATGTTCCTAAACCAGTAAGAAAGGTTGCAAGCCTACTTACTGAATACTATGCATTTAAAAATTTTATTTTATTTATTTTTATTTTTTAAAATGCTAATTCCTGTATAGTTAACATACGGTGTTATATTAACTTCAGGTGTACAATATAGTGATTCAACAATTCTATACATTACTCAGTGCTCATTATGACAAGAGTACTCTTAATCCCCTTCACCTACTTCACCCATCCCCCCAACCTGAATGCAATGCATTTTTTTAATTAAAAAAATGGATAAGATGATGTGGTTCCTATCCTTCACAATAATGTAATCCTGCCCCCCACCCCAGCTGCAAGCTCCCAACCTCCCCTCCTGCCACCAATCTCACTAGAATAGAAAAAGTAGAAATGACTTTTAATAAAAAGTACCTTATTTTCTCCATATATTGCATCAGTTCTGATTATTGAGTATAGCCCTATGGCTCATTTGTATCCAGCATTGTGAGTTCTGAGGAAGGAGCAATTAGACTTGAACAATGGGATTCCAGAGCATAATGGACAATATGCCAGGTACTTAGTTTCACTATCTTCATTTCTATTCACATCTTTATGTACTGTGTGATTTTTCCTTAATTTAATTTTAGTGCCATTATTGTATCTTCTGTTTAATTTTTTTATAGCTTGCTATAATTAAGCTTTTATTTGGAAGTCATTTTAAAACCACTGCATCGTTGTCATGGAATTGTTGGTAATATGTGATTACATTATGTTGTCTTTTGCCAGGACACTTCTAAATGAAGCATTATCCTCAGAGATTTTCTTGGCTGAAAATGTAAGTAATTAAAAATGTAAACAAATATTATCTGTTACATATGCTGCAATAATAAATACTTCCATATAATACAAGTTAATGTCTCTTTTGGGATACAGTTTAATCCTACTACAACATGTTTTATAAATGGACAAATGAATGGTTAAGCACTTAATATCATATATACTATAGCATGCAGATGTCCAGGGCTTTTACAAGTTCTCTTTTTGAGTATTTATGCATTTTTTATAGGCACTACCAATAATCTTTTAGCATTATTTGTTATTTTATAATAATGCCAACTATGGAGATGTGAAAAATAGAATTACCCTTCAAAAATTCCCAATTAACACCCAATGTAAATGATAGTCTAGAAAAATGGGCATTCTTTGTTCATAGATTATAGGATGAAAATTAATACATCCTGCTTGGAAGGCAACTTGGCAATACGTAACAAAAGCCTAAAAAATGTGCCTAACCTGTATCCATTAATTTATTTCTTAGAAATTATCCTAAAAAACATTGAAATACATACAAAAGAGAATGTACCTATTTTTAATCACTATAGTATTTCTAATAGCAAAATATGGTAAATAGCCTGAGCAGATATCTGTAGAGAATTGGTTAAGTAGAATATGGTAAATCCATAAGATAGACTATTACACTGTTATAAAAACCAAGTTACAAGGGAAAGGTAAATGACATGATAACGTAAAAGTTCATTTTACTAAATGGAAAAGCAACAACAAATAAAAATAGGCTTAACCAAGAAAGGGTTTTAAATGGTTATTCAAGTCTGTTAAAAGGAAGTAATGATGGGTTACATGTGAACGGCATCCATTGTTTATCAGTGATTTTGTCCACACTAAATGAAACCACCCAAAGGAAGTTATTAAATCAACTAGTTGAATAGACTCATTTTTAAGGCAAATTGATTGAAATGTTTGGTAATACATGACCAGCTCAGACTTTCTCAAAACTTACATCAGCCTTAAATAGTGTACAGGCAGAGATATATTGCACTAAACAACAATCAGATAGAAAATCAGATTTTTAAGGTGAAATATTAGCAGAAAAATTCCTGTGAGGTACTTAGAAACTGTATTCATCTTCCTCTCTCTCTCTCTTTTTTTTGTATGAGGATAATTTACCCAAATTTGGTTAAAATAGACGTGGTTTTTAACTCTGGCTAAGGAGTTTATCTGGCTGAGGAAATTATTAAATGGGTGAATGGATAAACAAACTGAGATAGGTATATACCATAAAATACTATTTAGCAATAAAAAAGAATGAACTACAGATACATGCAACAGCCAGGATGAGTCTCTGGGAAATAAAGCTGAGTTAAAAAAGAAATCCCCAAAAGTTACATAGTATATGACTGCATTTATATAACATCTTGGAAGGACAAAATGAGATTCAAAGATTAGGGCATGATGAGGGAGTCGGAGGGAATTGGGTGTGTTTATAAAAGCATAATACAAGGGATTCTTACGGTTATGAAACTATTCTGTATCTTGACTGTGGTGCTTGAAATACAAAGTGACACAAGTGAAATTGTATGGAACTAAATACACACACATACAAACACACACAAATGAGTACAGCCAAAATTGGGGAAATCTGAATAAGATACATGGATTGTATCAATGACAACATTCTTTTCTTTAAGATTTATTTATTTATTTCAGAGGGAGAGAGGAAGAGAGTGTATGCATGTGCACAAGTGGGGGGAGGGACAGAGGGAATCTTCCAGCAGACTCCCCACTGAGTGCAGAGCCTGATTTGGGGGGGGCACCATGTCACAACCCATGAGATCACAACCCATGAAACTGAGTTGGATGCTCAACCAACTGAGACGCCCGGGTGCCCCTCAATGGCAATATTCTAATTGTGATATTGTAACATAGTTTTGTAAGATGTTATTATCAGTGGAGATTGCACAAATAGTAAAAGGAAGCTTTTGTATTATTTTTTACAATGGCATGTGAATCTACAATAATTTCAAGATAGAAAGTTTAAGTAAAAAAAAAATAAACATCATACCACAACCATGTGAGGTTAATATCGGTGAGGCAAAACTGGCTCAATATTCAAAACCATCAATGAAATGTCCTACATTAGCAAGCTACAAAAAATAAAATTACATGATCACATCAATTAAGGGAGAAATATATACATGAATTAGCAAAGAAAAATCTGAAAATGAAATTAAGAAAACATTTTCATTCACAATAGCATCAAGAAGAACAAAATATTTAGGAATAAATTTAATAAAAATGTTTAAGACTTACATATTAGAAATTATAAAACATCACTGAGAGAAATTAAAGGAGATTCATAGAAATAGAAAGGTAGTCCATGTTCATGGATTAAAGTCTCAATGCTGACAAGATGACAACTCACCTCAAATTGATCTTTAAATTTATTGCCATCTTTATTACATGTGAGCAAGCTTTTTGGTGGAAATTGTCAAGATGACTCTAAAATTTGTATGGAAAATCAAAGTACCTAGAACAGTCAAAACAATTATTTATTTATTTATTTATTTATTTATTTTTTATTTGACAGAGAGAGACACAGCGAAAGAAGGAACACAAGCAGGGGGAGAGGGAGAGGGAGAAGCAGACTCCCAGCTGAGCAGGGAGCCCGATGCGGGGCTCGATCCCAGGACACTGGGATCATGACCTGAGCTGAAGGCAGACGCTTAATGACTGAGCCACCCAGGTGCCCCCAGTCAAAACAATTTTTAAAAGAAAAAAAATGTTGGAAGACATACAATACCTAGAAAAATCTATTAAGTCCACAGTAATCAGGACAGTGTGGTATTGGCATAAGGACAAAGAAACAGATCAATGGAACAGAGTTGAATGTTCACAAATGTATTCTTACAGCTAGGATCAATTGCTTTTCAATAAAGACAAGTCAATGGGGACGGGTTAGCTGTTTCAAAAAATGGTGCTAGAACAATTGGATGTGTACATGCAAAAAAAAAGGTAAAAAAAAAATCAATTAGAGTTTATCTTATTACCTCAAAATAACTCCTTAGACCTAAACGTAAGGGTAAAAACTATAAACTTCTAGGGCACCTGGGTGGCTCAGTCGTTAAGCGTCTGCCTTCAGCTCAGGTCATGATCCCGGGGTCCTGGGATAGAGCCCCGCATGAGGCTTCCTGCTCAGAGGGGAGCCTATTTCTCCCTCTCCCACTCTCCCTGCTTGTGTTCCCTCTCTCGCTGTGTCTCTCTCTGCCAAATAAATAAATAAAATCTTGAAAAAAAAACCAACTATAAATTTCTGGAGAAACACAAGAGAACCATCTTCATGACCTTGGGTTGGGTAAAGAGTTCCTAGTGTGACACCAAAAGTATGATCAATAAAGAAAAAAAATGATATATTTGATGGACCAGACTGGGGGAAAATTTGGTAAATCATATATCTGATAAAGAAATTTTACCTAGAATACAAAAGAACTCTAATAATTCAATTAAAAGAAGACATACAACCCAATTTTTAAAATGAAAAAATATATTAAGAGAGATTTCAACAAGTAAAATATATGAATGGCTTCTGCTATATCAGAAGATACTCGACATTGTTATTCGTTAGAGAAATGCAAAGTAAAATCATGAGACACCACTACAAGTCCATTCAAATGGCTGTAACCAAAGAGATAGACCATACAAAGTGGCTGTGAATATGCAAAAAGATTGGAATCATCATGCGTTGCTGGTAGGTATGCAAAATGTTACAGGCACTTTGGAGAACAGTTTTGCAATTTCATAGAAAATTAAACATAAACTTACTATATGAACCAAAAAGTCTTTTTTCTAGGAATCTAAGAGAAATCAAAACGTATTCTCACAAAAAGACATGTACGCAAACAATCACAACATTATTCAAAATAGTCACAGTGTAGAAAAAATCAAGTCCATTAGCTGTTAAGTTGATAAACAGATTGTGGTACAGACATCAATGTAATTTTATTTAGTAATTAAAGGAAGGAGCTACTGATACATGGGTGTCTAAAACATTATGCTCAGTAAAAGGAATTAAAAGCAAAAGATTCTGTGTTATTATCCCAGTTATCCTAAATGTCCAGAAAAGGCATATTTATAGAGTTAGAAATCACATAAATGGTTGCCTATGGACTTAGAGGTCAGAACAGAGATTAACTGTGAAAGGGCACAGGAAACTTTTTGGGTTGATAGAAATATTCTAAAACTGGATTATGTGATGTTTTCACATTTTTGTAAATAACCTACCAACATTGTTAAATTGTACATACACAAGGGTGTCAATTATTTATCTCAATAAATCTGTTCAAAAATAAACATCGATATAATATGCAGTACATATTTCATTTGAACAAGTGTAAAATAAACTATTGAAAAAGCCTAAGTCATTCAGTCAACACTTGTATGATCCAGGATTTTTGTTTGTTTTGTTTAGCCTGAAAGCCCCAAAACTTTCCCTCCCTCCCTCTTTTCCTTCCTTCCTTCCTTCCTTCTTTCTTTCTTTCTTTCTTTCTTTCTTTCTTTCTTTCTTTCTTTCTTTCTTTCTTTCTTTTTCTTTCTTTCTTTCTCTTTCTTTCTTCTTTCTTTCTTTTTCTTTCTTTCTTTCCTTCCTTCCTTTCTTTTTCTCTCTTTTTCTTTCTTTCTTTCTTCTTTCTTTTTCTTTCTTCCTTTCTTCCTTCCTTCCTTCCTTTCTTCTTTCTTTCTTTCTTTCTTTCTTTCTTTCTTTCTTTCTTTCTTTC